>NW_027137639.1:317292-455325 GCF_001692895.1 Cenococcum geophilum 1.58
AGGGCTATTTTCTAATACTCTTTTAGGTCTAGGCTATTAAATAAAAGATGTATTACTTTATAGTTTAAGTATCCGTAGTTATATTATACTAATATAGTCCTAACCACAAGAGTTATTATATATTTTATTGGATATACTATAGACACGTATTCTTTAGAGGAGCTCTTGCTGCACCCGGCCTAAAAAGACCAAAAACAACTAAAAGAACCCTGAAAAACACCTAGAGAATCCCCCTGAGATGCATGCATCGCAGGGGAGACACACATCAAACGACGGTGGTTCGCACTCGCGCGCGCCCACCAGAACCACGCCTAGCAATGGCCCTCCACAATAAGAACGGGCAAATACCACACTATAAAACGGAAAGACCTCTATTAAGAAGGCATCTAATAAAATATAAAGCCTATTAGACGCGTCTAGTATCCGTAGTTATAGGGGAGCGACCGTTAGCTATAACGAACTAATATAGCTAGCAGAATGGCTCCGCCAATCCAGCGTATCTTAGGCGCCCCTCTAGCAAACCCTTAACTAAATCCTCTAACGGCTAAGCAAAATCGAAAATAAATAAAACCCCTTCCTACCGGCGAACCGCACCTAGGCCGCTATAGCTGCGCCTCTATAGTATAGGGAGCCTACCCCCCTAAAGATAATATCTAGATATATAATTATAATATAACCAAATATAGAGAAAGTAGAGGGGCTTAGGGGATAATTAGAAACAGAAGTCCTTATAAAAATTTATAAAGAGGTCTATAATGCTATTATAGTCCAATACCTTAGGAGCGGAGATATTAGAGTTACCCTAAGGGATTAATAGGTAAAGGAACGAGCTATAAGGGTAGGGGATAGGCTAGGAGAACGTATTAGCATAAAAGTGCTTTATAAAGATTACCTAGTTAAAGTCCTAGTGGTTCCCCTAAGCCTTAGGGTAGAAAAGAGACGCTAGGCAGATAATACGGCAACTATATATAAGATAGTAAAATAAACGGAATGCCTTATACTAAGACTTAAGATCACCTAAATCTAATGGCTTTAATAGGAAAATGTAAACTAAGTATATAATAAAAACAATGAAAGAATATAAGGGTTACCAGAGACTTGCTAGGAAGACGCCGGTTAAATATATAGCTCCCTTATTATTAGCACACATATATCAGGAATGCAAAAACTCTTTATCTAAAAAGGTATTATTATAAATGGCCTTATATACGACGTAAGGCTCTATAACTATAAACTCCACCTAAAACAATATTACCGCTGCGTATAATAGGGATACACTTAATCTACATGCGCAGCATAGGTGTGCTATGGCCACTATATAGGCCCCCACGATATAAGAAACTGCTTAAATTAAGACTAAATAAAATGCGTAAACTGCTACTAAAGCACATATAAGGCGTGGGAGAGAGGAGACTGCATTAAATATAGGAGATGGAAGGTAAGGGCTTAACAGCTGCGGGAATAACTATACGCTAGGTTATACAAATGGAAACAATAGGCGATAAGCTAGGGGGGCGCAGGTGCCTTTCCAGTATTTCCTACCTTTAATACCGGGGGGCTAGGCCAGCTATCCTAAGCCTTAACGGGCCAGAAGCGTTGCCGCGTAATATTACCAGACTGTATAGGGATATAAGGGTTATAGGGGATACAAGGGAGAGGACGCCCTATAGAAAGACTATTATAAACAGCTACAGTAAGCTTAAGACCAGGATAATTAAGAATTAGACTTAATGCGGTAAATATAACATTTATAGCCAACTCTTAAAGGGCATATAGCTAACTAGTAAGAATAGGGGAGGAACCGGAGATAATAACAGATTTAGATATAGAAGCGCTACTAAAAACATAAGACATGGGAATAAAAAGCTCTATATAAAATAAGTAGTAACTAGGATATAGACACAAGAGACAGAAGCTCTGAATGTCCTAGAGAAAGTAAAAATAGAGGAAGCGAGGAACGAAGGAAAGGCGAAAGACCCCCGCTAGGGGTCCGCCACCTATCTATTATATAGTATAACTACGGCAATACAAACCACCGTCTTGCAAGGCCCTTACTAGACAGCTTAGACCTAAAAAAATACTATATCCTTACTATATAAGAGCCGTATTATAATACCTACATATAATTAATATACTGCCTCTAAGGATTTTAGCTCCTATATAAACCAAAAGCAGCCATACACGTGTGCTTTATAATCAGTAAGGCTATTAGCCTATCCTTATAGTTATAGCAGGCAGTTAACCTAGATATTGCAGTTATAACAATCCAGATATATAGGGGACTGGTTTAGATTATTAATGTGTATAACCCTAGGGTCGAAGGGGTCCTATAAACAGAGAACATTATATTAGTAATAAGCTTACTAGAAACCGAAGACATAGAGTCTATCCTATTAGGAGATATAAACCTCTACCACCCGCAGTAGGGGGGTATCCATATTACTGCTAAATGATAGGTAGAGTGCCTACTAAAAGCTATAAACACCTAGGGCCTTAAGCTAGCTACCCCCCTAGGAGCAATTATATGGTAATGAGGCACCGCCAGAAGTATAATTGACCTTATATTTATAGACGAAGGCCTATACTAGAGACTTAAAAGGTGCAACCCTAAAGAAGAATAGGCACTCGCTTTAGACTATATCCCTATCTAAATATAGCTAGATCTGGATATTAAGGCATAATTAAATAGCAAAAGATACGTAATAAGAAAGCTTAAGACAGATAGCTTCCTTAATATAGTTAAATAATAACTTTAAGACCTAGAAGAAATCCACCTAATACCGAATAAGCGAGGCTTAGTGGCTACCCCTAAGGAAATTAATTAAAGACTAAAAAGGATCTAGGTAGCAATTAAAAATGGGTTAGAAGAGCACTACCCGGTCTTAAAAGCGGGCCCCTATACACAACACGTATAGTCCGCATAATACGCGGTTTTTATCGCCAGCCAATGACGAGCAAGAAGAAAATATATAAGCAGCTATAATCCTAAAGACGAGAGATATTATAAAGACATAAGAAACCAGCTAAAGAATACCCTAAAAAAAAAAGTAAGGAATAGCTGGAGACGGTTTATAAATAAGCATACTACTAACCCGAGCCTCCTCTATAACAAAGGTTTTTGGAGGATAGTAAAATGGGTAAAAAAAAAAGGCAGGACGTCTAGTAGAAGACCTATACCTTCCGCCCCTGTAAAAACTAGGTAAATCACTAGCTATAAGCAACAATAATAAGAAGGCAAAAATCCTTACAGAAAGATTTTTCCCCTAACCAGTTTTAGTAGACCTTAGCGATATCACAGGTAAAGCACCGGTGACTCGCCTAAGGGTTAACAGTGACATAATAACTGAAGAAATGGCTAGAACTATTAGCCGCCTTTTAAATAATATAGTACTAGGACCAAATGGGATCCTAAATGAAGCCCTAAAGACCTATAGACTACTAATAGCACCTTAGCTTACGGATATAGCTAGAGCATACTTTATAATAGGCTACTACCTAAGACTTAGAAGAGCTATAATAACATTTATTCTACGTAAAGAAGGTAAAGCAGACTACTTATTTCTAGGGAGCTACCGCCCTATTGCTTTAGAGAATACCCTTAGTAAGATCTTAGAAAGGGTAATAGCGGACCACATGGCAGATATGGTAGAGGAACACACCCTACTACCATAAAGCTAAATGGGGGCAAGAAAGAACCGCTCAATACTATTAGTACTTACGCTACTTGCTACCACCATTAAATCAGCATAGGTGATATAAAGGGACTTTATAGTATTAATGCTCAGCCTAGATATTAGTAGCGCCTATAATAATATACCCCATAAGCGTCTCCTATATATCCTTAGAGTAAAAGGCTTCTTAGAATAGATTATATAATTTGTTTAAGGGTTTATAGGCCAAAAAGAAATATTGCTAGTCTTTAGCGGATACTAAAGCCCCCCTATTGCAGTTGCAACAGGAATACTATAAGGATTACCCCTCTCGCCTATACTTTTCCTTTTCTTTATAAGCAACCTACTTAACTCCTTTAAGGAAGGGGCGACCTAGGGGATAGGCTTCGTTAATAATATAAACCTAATTATATACGGGCNAANAGCNNNANAGAATTGCAGAACNCTAGAGAAAGCTTATAANACCTATATAGAATAGGCAAGACNACATAGAGTCTAATTCTTACTAGAGAAGTACCAGCTAATCTATTTTATAAGAAAACGTAACCAATCTATAGATCTCTAGCATATAATTCGCATCTAAGGCTTTAGGGGTTAGCCAGTTTAGGGCCTAAGAGTATTAGGAGTATAAGTAGACAGTAAGCTCCGGTGGAGCGTATATGCGGCCTAAGCGGCCTATAAGGGCTAAGTATAGTATATCGCATTATCTAGGATCGTTAATTCTATATAGGGCCTATGCTTCTAGAGGTCACGCCTACTATACACAGTAGTTGTCCGGCTAACTATAACGTATGGGTCCAGTATTTAGGCCATTAGAGAATCTAAGAAAGGCCCCCCTAAATTGCTCCTTAAACCACTCTAAAAGGTCTAAATAGCCTGCCTCTAGAGTATAATAGGCGGATATAAGCAAACGGCTACAGCACTGCTTAAGAAGGAAGCTAATATTCCCCCCCTATAACTATATATTAAAGCCGCTGTAATATAAAGGGCGTAAAAGGAACGCAACTCTAATATTATAAAGTATATTAAGACACGCCTAAATAAACTATAGAGGGACCCTAGGGCGCCTTATAGGAGAACAAACTAATAACCCCAAAGTAGGGAAGATATATTAGAGAAATAGGTAAAGAAAGCAGAAGAAGAATAGTACTGCTTTAGGGCCCAGGCCTATATAGAGGAGGAAGGGAGACGCGTAAGAGGCCAGCAAGGACAATAGCAAGAGAGAGAAAAGAGCTAAAGTAAAGCATAAAAGAACGCTGGGAAACCAACTACTGTAATGCAATACTGGCTAGACTAACGCTGGAAAGGTATATAGGAGTTAAAGGTATAGAGGTTAACTAAGGCAAGAAGAACCTAAGCCGTAGCATAGTTAACGCTATAGGGGGTAAATACTCTAGGGCTCCGAAAAGGCCTAATAAAGGCAGAAAATATAATAGCAACACTCTTAAGAATAGGAGTAATAGGACTAAAAGACTGGCTCTACTAGGTAGGTATCCTAGTAGGTAGCCTAAGATATAAATATAGCTGGCTAAGACAGACACCAAAGCACGTAATACTGCTATGCCCCTTATATACCAACCAAGAAGTAATACTCTTAGTAGCTAGCACAGAGAACTATAAGACACTGCTCTTAATATAAAAAGGCCTTAAGGCGGTTACCTAGTGGCTTATTAGCTAAAATATACTAAACCAGTTCCGGGTTGTAAAGGAAATAGTAATAAAAGGCAGGGGGGCGAGCAACGGGTGCCCCCTAATGACTCTATAGCAGTAGAGTAAAGTTTGCGATACTAGCGCGTCCGTAGGCTTGTTACGGCAGCAGTGGTTCCCAAGGAGGTTAAAAAGTAAGATAGTAGGAGCACCATAGGTGACTTGCAGGCGCCTCGCAGGCGCCCTATAGGCGAGTCCCAAAAGGCGGGGAGATGGATTACGGGGTTTTCTCAAATAGAGTTTTCTCCCTATATGTATATAAGGAGTAGTCCGCGTGGGCCCAATAGGGATCCGAATCGGACGTTAAGCAATGAATTATTATTATTATTATTATTATACTAATATTAATCTTTTTATAGTATTAGTTAGTTTAGTAACTTATAGGTATCTTCTATTCGCCTTTAGGGCGTCTTATTAAGGACTATTACAATTAGAATTTTTTACTAGAGTAGGCCTTTAGTAGTGTTAGTACTACCTTATAGGCGTCCTATACTCTCCTTTACTACTAGCTAGGTAAAGGGTGCCCCTATTAGGGTTAGTACCTTAAATCTCTTTCTTTATTAAACTATTTAACCGCTATTACTTACCCTACTTAGCCCTTTCCCCTTATATATATTTCTCTATAGCGTAGTTATAAGCTAGTATAATTAATATATTCTATAAGAGACTTCTATAGATTCTAAGAAATAAAGGCCTACTAGATTAGATAATTAAGTTTATTTAAGCTTTTCTAAGAGGGTATACTATAAAAATTATAATTAAAGGCTATAAAAGCGAATTAATACTAATACCTATAGGTATCCTATAGAGATTACCCCTATTTCTAATTCTAATTCTTTTCTTTATATCTAAACTACTAGAGATATATAATAATAGCTAGGATATAATATAAATCTAATTATATAGGGAAATATAGTAGTAGAAAACTATAATATATATTATATAGGTAAAATAATACGGCGCTAAATTCGTACTAGATAAATACTAGCTTCTACCTTTATAAGGAAAAGGAGGGTAAGTAGTAACCTAGCCTTAATAGTAAATATTTAAGGCTATAAAGTAAAACTAGAAGCTACCCTTAAGGTCCTAGGGGTTTAGGTACCCTAGGTTAAACTAGAATAAGTATATTATATAGACTACTTATAGGGAAGCAGTAGTATTTTTTGGCAGTATATATAATTACTACCTTAATATAGGGACCCTCTTTTAAATATATACGCCTACTATGTGTGGTAGTAGTAAGGCTTAATAATACTATACGGCTCCTAGATCTAGGGCCTAGAGCTTAGCGGTAAGGTATTAATAAAAATCTCTTTAGCGCCGGCTAGCTAAGCTATAAAACTAGTACTCATATTAAGTACTAGGTAAGGGCTTATAAGAATACTACGCGCTATACTAGAATGTGTAATAGCTAGCTATCTAGTTAATATTAAAACGTTATATTAAGGATATAAGAATCTCTATTATTATTAAGGGCTTTAGAAGACCTCTTATATAATAATTTAGGTGAATCCTTAGATAATTAAGTGGAAAATATAAGTAATAAAATAGGAGTGATAGTATAAGATATTTAATAAAATATTTAGTTATAAGTTGAGGGAGAACTAAGATATCAGTTCGAATAGATACGTAGGTTGTCAGATAGTAGTATAATAGTAATTAAAGAAAGTCCGATCCAGGTCGATATATATTATTAACTTAACTACTATATATTAGAGAGTAGTTATAGTATAAGACTACCTAGTAAAAGAAAATATATAAGGAACGAGAGATATATATAAAGCAATACCCCTTAAAGAGGCGATACGCCTAAATATACTAGTTAGGAAGCCTCTACCTATAAGTAATAGAGAGAGAAAAAGAATATAGGAACTATTAGCTTACTAGTAGAGACCTAGCGCTATACTAGTAGAGCGCTATAATAGTAATAGGAGATAGGGGTTTACTAATATAGATAGAGATTTATTATACTAATTAAAATAGGCAGATCTTAAATAGAAGCAATAATAGAAGAAGGTAGTAAAAAAAATATATAACGCAGCTATATAGAATACCCTATAGTTAATACTAACTCTCTCCCTATATAAATGATTAATAAAGGTAAAATCTATAGCCGCCTTTCTACTATAGATAAAGGTCTTAGGTATAAAATATAGCTAGTATCTATATCTAAATATCTTACCTTAATATATATACGGGTGCCATTTAATAGTATACTATATACTACTATCTATAGTTACGCTTAGTAAGGAACTATGCTACTTACTAATATAGGTATAAATAATATTACTTAGATACTCTTTATAAGTAGGGGCTTATAGGCAGTAGTTAAAATAGCTTATAGGCAGTAGTGAAATGGCTTATAGGTAAAGAATTCTTTAGTAGTTTAAATAGCATATAAGATCTAAAGGAGGACATTAAAATAATACGCCCTATTCTAGCCCCTTAAGGACTAAATACCCCCGCCTAGCTATAGGCGGCTTACTAGCGAATTGCTAGACCCTCCTACTACCCCTTTAGATCTTCTAATATACCTAGAAAGTATAGTATATAAGGTAGACTAGAAGATATAAAGATATACTAGCTAGGCAAAGATAGAACGAGTAGGACTAGCTAAAAGGAAATACTTAGGGTTTTCCCCTTATAGGGCTTTTTTCTATATAGACTTAAAAAGGGACCAAATTGGGTAATAAATAGAATTAATAATAATAATATAGGCGGTTATATAGCTAATTATAGAACCTTCCTAGTATATTAGTGCTGTATATTAGTAGAGCTTTAAAGCTCCATATAAGGTTTTGAGCAGAGCTTTGAGCAGAGCCTTGTGCAGAGCTTCGAGCAGAGCCTTGTGCAGAGCTTTGAGCAGAGCCTCGTGCAGAGCTTCGTGCAGAGCTTCGTGCAGAGCTTCGTGCAGAGCTTCGTGCAGAGCTCGTGCAGAGCTCGACCAGAGCTCGACCAGAGCCTCGACCAGAGCCTCGACCAAGCCTCGACCAGAGCCTCGACCAGAGCCTCGACCAGAGCCTCGACCAGAGCTTCGACCAGAGCTTCAAGCAGACCCTCGAGCAGAGCTCGACCAGAGCCTCGACCAGAGCTTCGACCAGAGCTTCAAGCAACGCCTCGAGCAGAGCTTCGACCAGAGCCTCGACCAGAGCTTCGACCAGAGCTCGAGCAGAGCTTCGACCAGAGCCTCGAGCAGAGCTCGACCAGAACCTCGAGCAGAGCTTCGACCAGAGCCTCGAGCAGAGCTTCGACCAGACCCTCGACCGGAGCTTCGACCAGAGCTTCGACCCTCGAGCAGAGCTTCAACCAGACCCTCGGACCGGAGCTTCGACCAGAGCTTCGACCTCAAGCAGAGCTTCAACCAGAGCTTCAACCAGACCCTTGACCGGAGCTTCGACCAGAGCTTCGACCAGAGCTTCGACCAGAGCTTCGACCGGAGCTTTAAGCAGAGCCTCGTGCAGAGCCTTGTGCAGAGCTTTATATAGAGTTTGTATTCGTGCAGGCGTTCGTGCAGACGTCGTGCAGGCTTCGTGCAGGCTTCGTGCAGGCTTTCGTGCAGGCTTTCGTGTAGGCGTTTATGCAGGCAGCGGAAGAGCAATAAAGCAGGTAATAAGGCCTAGAGTTAGTCTAGATACAATACATTAGCTATTTAGGTATTTATCTACTATAAATATTAATATAGGAGGTTAAATGTTAAGGATTGGTAATGGTTAATAGCTCTGGCTAAATATTTACTATTTTAGTGGTAATATTTAAGGCAAAATGTAGCAGTAACCATAACGCCNNTTATAATAATTTTNGTAGCNTTAGAATCGCCTTATAAAGCTCTANAATATAACGTTNGCCGATTATCTATAAAGGCGTTAGTTTGTTATTAATTAATAGTAGTAGAGTTTTAAGCAGAGCTTTAAAGGGGAGATTCGCTTATTTAAGGCGAAATATAGTAGTAACCACCAGGCCGTTCGCAATAATTTTAGTAGCATTAGAATCGTCCTATAAAGTTCTAAAACATAACGTTGGCCGATTATTTATAAAGGCGTTAGTTCGTTGTTAATTAATAGCTAAAAGATTTAGTATGGCGCGCGAGTTTGTATGAGAATTACATACAAATCGGCGCGAGGGACTAACAAATTTCCGAACCGTGTACCAGACGACAACAACATAAAATGATTAATCTGTTATGTAAGCAGCTTATAATTGGCTGATCGTCTGGGACCGAGATAATCTAGGAAAGCACATCATGTGGCTTAATAACCTCTTTACTAGCGTTAAACTATTTCGAAGACTTCGTAGGCTTAGGGTTAGAGCGGCTGGAATAGTTAGAACGGCGAAGATATAGAATAAGGAGCAAGGGCAGAATTCTGTTAATATATTAAAGGATTCCAACGGCTAAAAAAGGAAGGAACCTCTAGAGTAAATTAATGCCAAGCTCTTAAAACTTAAGCTCGTGTATTTAGCCCAAATTCTATAGGGGACGCTCTATGGATCTACTTTAAAAGATTACTAGGTAATAGAGTTTGCTTAAAAGAACGCCAATATAGTCCTTTTTATAAGTACTGTGCACAACGGTAAGCTCTATAAATTATTCTATTATAGACAGCCTTGACACTATACTAAAACTATGCTAACGTTATATATCACCAGGTTAATCCTACATTGTAACTTAACAACAACCTGTAAAAACGGCCATAGGAGTCGCCTAAACCCGTAAGATCTTTGGCAATAACGTCCGTAAAGAGCTACCTATCCCTAACTTTATAGACGAGTATAATTGCTATATATGTGGGGCAAATATTGCAGATTAGCTGCGGAGCTATTATAACATATAGAGAGCGTATAGGAAGACTTAGAAGCCTTTATTCCACTTTCTACTTAATACTATTATTGGTAATTGCTATCTGCTATTACCTTACAGGCCAGTAGATCGATATTACTGCTGTAAGAAGTCGCATAAGTAATTTAGGAAGGACCTATACAAAGCTCTCTTCTAGAACTCCACATGGGCTTAAAAACACCCTTATTACGCTACACCTTTTAGGCCGTTAATTAGCAAGATAATATAGGAACCTGTAGTAGAATATAAGTTTATTAAGCTTAGCGAACGGTAGCAGAATTGCTCTAGCTGTATTAAAGCTAGAAAGACGACTATAGAGCCTTATATGGTAAGAAGGAAGCCTTTAGCAGACCTCTTTAGCAATACCACTTAAAAAGCGAGGACTAGTAAGGACTGGAAGCATCGCCAACGCGTACTAAGAACTTAATTTGGGTGCAGTGTGTGTAGAATTCCGTTCTGTAGGAAGGGCGATTACTGGAACGCCTATATTAAACAAATATCCACTAAGGATTAAGTATAGATATTGGAATATATATATTTGTTAAGCTTTATATTTCTTATTACGGCTCTAAGATTCTAACTATCTAATTGGCTGGAGCTTATTAATAAGAATAGGACACGAATCAACGTTGTAAGGATAGTTATTTAAGCTGCTCTATTAGACGTAGATTAGGATAAAGAAGGCATAACTCCACTACCTTATCTACGTAAAGAAAGTAAGATTAATAACATAGGAAGAGCTAGTAGTAGTGTTTTTATTACTTATAATTATAACGTAATAATTCAATAGTTAAAGGAGCTAGTGTTTACCGAAATTCTTATTAGTGCAAGCCTTTAATTCTATAATCTTTAGCAACTTTAAGTTTACCCTATATATATAAGAGAGCTGCGTTATTAAGAGCAAGGTAATTATATTAAGATTTAACTAATTAAGGTAAAGCTAAACATCTAGTAGATAGGCGTTCTAAATATTAAGTTTAATATAGATTCTAAAGTTGTAGATTAGTGGTAGAAGATTAATACATAACTTATTGTGTAGGCTCTCTAGACTAATAGACGCGGCGTAATTAAGGCTCTTACTATCGACCTCTTAATTATATACGTTCCAGATGGGAATTAACTAGCCGCTAGTTCTCGCCTATTAATAATTAATTAACTCTATAGTAAACTTCTAACGCCTTCGCAGAGCTCTAAGCTTAGTATAACGCTTTATATATCTATTAGTAGTAATATAAATTTAATAAGCTTACGGGTTAATCTTATAAGATATTACCGCTATAAAAAAAACTACCTAAATATAAATTAGTATTATATACTTAATTAGGTAAACATTAAATTAATAAATAAGGACTTATAGGAGTGGGTAACTAGTATTAAGCAAGGCATTGCGGATATTAAGAATCTACCTTATAAACTTACTATTTGGCTTACTAAGCAAGCGGTAATAGGAGTAAAAAGCAGTAAAAAAGTACGCCAATCTATCTTAAGTAAGAACTCTACGGTTAATACACTAGGCGTAGTTACTTATTTCTATATTAGCTCTATAGGCTTAATATTAGGTTAGTAAACTACTCCTATACTAGCAAGTTAACAGCCTTTATTATCCTTACCTATATTGCTAATACGCCGCCTATAGGGTATTAACCATGCAAAGGATCTAAAGGGGTTCTTTAAGTATTAAAGGAAGAGTATAGCTGGCGATCTTAACTAGGAGGCTAATGTTAAAGCTGTGTATAAAGTTGTACGCGATTTAAGGTAGGACTTAGAGCTTTTATATAACAAATTTAATGGAGCAGATCCTATCAAGGAACTTATTTATACTAGTATTAAATTAGGTATTATAAAACGCTTATAAAAGGATTTAAAGAAGTGGGTAATAAGCGCTATACTTAGCTTAAGGGAAGTTTTAAAGACATAGAGGACTTTAATTAGTAGATATTAAGCGTAAGGCTCTATAGACTTTAACTATACAGTTATAGTATAGATTTTAATAGTAATTCTTATATAAATTATATACTTTAGATAAGAGAACAAAGTCTACACTTCCTCTATATTTATAAAATATCACGTATATTAAGAACACCACTAAATCTTAATCTTAATCTTAACTCTTATATTAATTTCTTAATAATTGTACCCACTATAGCGGAAATATCCTGTTACGCTTTTAGCTTTACTACCCATTTTATCTATACACTAAAAAAGAAATAATTTAAAGCTATTACTAAAGGCTTCTAGATACTCTAGCTAATTAAACTATACCCATTAGATAAAGGCTTTTAGCTTATTAAAAAACTCCTTAATTAGATTTAAGTTAGGCGAGTAGGGAGGTAAATATACTAGCTTAATACCAAAGGCGTTAAAGAGAGACTTTATCCTTTTTAAATAATGGAAGCTAGTGTTATCTATAACTACTATAAATCGCTTAATAGGAAAGCGATTACACTATAGTAGAAGAGTATTTGCTACCTAGAACTTAAAGCCTTTATATACTAAAGCTATAAGTACGCCATTAATTGTATACACGGATAGTATATTAAGCCTCCTCTTAGCCTAATTATATAACGTATATAGGACTAGTGTAATACTAAAGGGAGCCTAGCTAGTCTTCCGTATACTTATCTTTAAATCTATACCTAACTTATTAATAAATACAAGCTAATTAGCGGTATACTATAATATAATGGCGAAATATATATCGCGATTATAAGCGCTTCGTTTAAGGGCTACCTAGTAACACTTCTTTATATAAGCTACTCTCTAAGCTTTATCTATAGAGGATCTAATTAGCTTACCTACTTCCTTATTTAGCCAGCTAAGTAAAGCTTTTAAAATATTATAGAATGGCTTACTATAAGATTAAACGTGTTATAGATTAACCACTATAACTTATTGCTAAAGAGAGTTAGCTTCTTATCTAGCCGTATTAATATTACCATAATTATCTAATTGCTTAGTAAAAACTGGCCCCCTACACCGTTTAAAGGCGCCTAAGTTAATCTAAATATATATAAGTTCCTCTTAATCGCGGTAATTAATTGGGGTGTATAACTAGTAGCTAAGGGATACTCTGCTTAAGTTACTCTAAGTTAAAGAAGATCCTTAATTAGGGTGTATTAATATAGGCCTATTTACGGAGCCATATTATAAATATAGTACGGGTAAAAACCTTACAATATTTAATAAAAAGCATAACACTACGGAGAAAAGCTAATTGCGAATAGCTTTAAGTTCGCTAAAATTAGGGGGTTCTTACAACCAAGTATATAGATTCGCTACGATTACTATATATAGTTGGTAGCGACTAAGCGAAATTAAATGGCGTACAAAAATCGCAGCTCGCCTGGGGGGGGTAGAAGCTAGCCATTAACAAAGCTGTAGAATCAACTTTTTAATAAAAAAGGTTAGTATTATAGGACTTAGTTAATCGAGATACGAGCGCCGTAAAGAACGTATACAAGCCTATATAATTAGAATGTCTATTAATAAGGATATTAAGCTAAGGAGCAGAAGGTGGTGGAAAGGACGTCTATATGTATGTACTAAGTTTTAAGCGAGCCCCATAACTAGATCCGTTACAGTCCCGTAATAGTTAGCGATATCCACTAATTAATTCTACGGCCTAAGCTTACTAAGGTAAGATTTAAGGTGTAGAATTACATATAATTAATAAAATAGTCTAGATTTTTAATATAGTAGTCTACTAAGTCTCCTTATTTAAATAAGCTATTATATAAGATTTTCCAACTATAAGAAGTTATTAAATTTAGTATTAAGCGGGAGTAGCTATAATAAAGCCTTATAGGAAATACTACGGTAGACTTATTAATGGGCTGGGTATATAGGTATTAAATAGTCAATAACGTAAATATAACTAGTAGAGTAGGTTACCTAATAGATTAACTCTAATTATATTCTAAGATTTTACTATAAAGAAGAGAACTATCTATGGTAGGGACTGTGGTCCTTTAAGTATATAATATTACGCCTAAGAAATATACTAAGTATGTTAATATATTAATACGTTAGTATATCGCATATTCCTATATTTTAAACTTATAACGTAACTAGCCATATAACTTAGCTACCCCTTATTTTATAGCTTAATTAGTTTTAGCGCTTTCTATACCATCTTAATTAACCTATTTATATCTCTTCTTAATAGTTCTACTACTATTAATATAAGGTTCGTAATACTATCCCACTCCTCTTTATTTTTATCGTTAAAGATACTTTCTATCTCTAAGTTATCTATTAGAGGTATAGTATTCCTATCTTTAATTTAGTAACCTTTATTATTTCTAATATTTTTATTAGATCCTTTATATTTAACCGTTATAATTAGCTAGTAACTGTTATTCTTTTATTTATTAAAGTTATGCTATCCTATTCTTGTTATACTAAAAAAAAGGTAGTATATATTATAATTACTGTAACGGAGCCTTGTAGTAGGAACTACGGTGGACTTATTAATGGGCTAGGTGTGTAGGTAATGCAGGAAGTTAACAACGTAATAATAACTAGTGGAGTGGTTGCTTAACAGATTAACTTTAATTATATTCTAAGAATTACTATAAGGAAGGAACTATCTAGGTAGGGACTAAGGGTCCTTAAATACATAACCGTACTCCTAAGAAAGTTGTTACTCTATCTGCTCTATCTGCTCTATTTGCCTTACTATAGATCTTACAGATTATACAGATTATATAGATCACATTATATAACTCTGCTTACCATTCCTTATTATATAGTTCCACGGGTTTTATCCTAGATTGTGCTCTTATTAACTAACTAGCTTCTTCTAACTCTTCTCTAAGTAGTTGTAATATTATACTTAAAGCGTCCGTAATACCATCTCCCTCCTTTCTATCTTTGTCCTTAAAGATTTCTGGTATCTCTAAGTCGTTTACTAGAGGTATAATGTCCGTCTAATTAATTTAGTTAATATTGTTACTTATTATGCCTAAAGTATCTTCTTTTTTCTTAACTCTTTGTTATACGCGTATAGTCTCGTCTATACTATCGCTTAGTGAGATAATGCCGTCTCCGTATTCTCGTTATATAAAAGAGGGGTTAGTTTATATTACGCTAGCAAGTCCTTTATCTCGGCAACCCTTCTTTTATTTAGAGTGTACTAAAGCGAATATTTAATTGTCTTGCGATATTCGCTTGGTTTTTAATGCTAAGTATACGCGTTCTATTACTCTTAATAGTCTCTAAGTTTCCTAAGTAATTTATTATAGGGTTTTATGTTTAATCTACTGCTATAAAGCTTAATAATAAACTATCCGTCGCTTTAGCGGAACTTTATTATTTATATAACGCTAAGAAAGAGGCCGCTAATGCTTAGCAACGGGCCCTTAATTCTTATTTAGCTGCGTTTACTTAGCTAATTTATCTTAAGAAAGTTCGTAAGAAGGTTCGTTCTAAGGAGTAGAAACTTATAAAATAAGATTTACAGGAACTTGGTAATAAAGGAATGGATTCTCTTCTAATAGAGAAGGAAATAACTCTAAGTAGTTCGGCAATCGTTCCTCCTAAGTCCCCCTTAGGTAGTTTGTTCTTTAGCGATCCCTCTTTATTAATTCTACCTAATCTTTTCTCTTTTAATACTCCTGTACCTTTCCTATAGCGTTTTTTAGGTTTTCTAGTAGTTCCTAGGTAGTCTTGTTATAGCCTATCCACTTCACTTCGTACTATGTTTTATCGTTAATGTCCTTATAGCTAACGATCTTTAAAACTTACCATTTATCTTCTTCCTGTCCTCTATACGCGTCTGCTTTATAAACCAGTAGCTTAATATTCCTATATACTAGCTCTAGCATCGCGATATGCTATATAGGGTAGATCTTTATCTTAGCTAGTAGGTTTAACTTAAATATAACTAATGAAATTCTTTACGTAATTTTAAAAGGTCCTAGTCTAATATAGTCCAACTTCTTACTTAGTTATTAACTCTTAAAATTTTTGTATAGTAGCCATACTTTATCTCCCTTTTTAAGATCTAGTCCCTTAGATCTCATAGCATTATAGTACTTCTTCATTCTTTACTGTACTACCTTAGCTGTTTTTGTAAGGTCTATATAAAGATTTATTAAATTCTTTATTCTTTACTTAGCTGTGCTATTTATCTTCTTTACTTAACGTGGCGATAATAAGGTTTTCGGCTTATATCCGTAACTCGCCTTAAATAGTAACGTACCTATTCCTTCTTATAGTGTTGCATTATATGTAAATTATATAACTAGTAATAAAGATACCTAATTATTCTATATATGATTAATATAATGTCTTAGATACTACTTTAGTGTCTAATTTAATCTTTCTGTGGATAATATACGGTAGAAGTTACTGCTTAAACTCCTTACTCTGCTAAGAACACTTCCCAGAATGCTGTTATAAATCTTAAATCTCTATCCGATATAATTTTGCTTAATACTCTATATCTTATAAATACTTCTTTAATATAGATTCTAGCGACATTTTCCGCTAATATTTCTTCTATATATGCTATAAAGTATCCCTACTTCGTAAGCTTGTCCGGTAATAGGATCTCTTAACTTTGGTAACTTAATAATAAAGTCCTATAATATGACCTCTCATAGTCTCTCTAGTATTTTAATAGGTTATAGCTCTCCATATAGCTTATACCTCGTTAGTTTATTTCTTTAGCAATCTGAATATTCCTTTATAACTTATCTTACTAGTCCCTAAATTCCATCAATAATGTATTTCTTTTAAAGTCTTAACACTAAGCCTATAGCTCCATTATGTCCTTAAGTTAGTCCCTTATAAAATAACTTAACAAACTCCTTTACAATAGACCTTAGTATATACGTCGCTTTTTAGTTTTCGTACTGCTCTAAGTCTAGATCCTCTACCTATATATCTTAGATCTTCTGTGTCCAATTACTCTCTAGTGATTTGTGGATTCGTTCTAACTCCTCTTAAGTTGCTATAATCTTTAGATAATTGTACCTAATTAATCCGTCTATATCCTTTTGTAGTAAAGCCCCTAATGGCTTCTCATTGTTCTATAGTTTAGTTTTTCTACTTAGCGCGTTAGCTCTTGCATTTTTAGTACCCTTAGTATGCTAAATCTCGAAATAGTATTCTGTAAGCATCTCTACCTATCTAACTTATCTGCGATTAAGTTCTTTTATTGTTAGAAACCCCGTTAGGTTCTTATAATCCGTCTTAACTATAAATAGTTTTTCTGTACCTTGCAAGAATGCTCTTTATTCCTTAAGTACTATAACTATACCTAATAACTCTTTGTTATAGATGTTATAGTTTAATTCTAATAGTGTTATCTTCCGACTATAGTATGCTACTAGGTGCTATCCATCCTTATATCTTTATAGAAAGCACGCTCTTAGTGCATAGTCTAATGCATCTATTTTAACCACTATCTCTAGTTTTAGTTAGTAGATTTAAGGATTAGTTCTTAAGTAAACAACTCCTTAACCTCTTTAAATAGTTTCCTTTACTCTTCTCCCTATACCTAAGGTTCTTCTTTCTTTATTAACCTTATAAACGGCTTAATGTCCTTTAACCATTAAGCTATAAACCTTCTGTAGTAATTGCAAAACCCTAAAAATAACCTTAACTATATTACATTCTCTGGTTCTTACCAATTTACCATAGCTTCAATCTTCTTTAGATCTATGCTAAGTTGGCCTAGTTTAATAATAAATCTAACAAAATCTGTCTTCCTTATAAAGAATTTATATTTCTTAATTGCTACTAGCATCTGTTCTTCTTGTAGTCTCTTTAAAACCTATTTAACGTGTTCTCCATGTTCTTCTTTACTCATTAAGTAGATGATAATATCGTTAAGGTATGCCATAATAAATTCATCCAAGTATTCTCTTAATACATTATTAATACGCTTCTAGAACGTTACTAGTGCGTTTATAAGCCCGAATTGTATAACTAATAGTTTATATAGTCCTTCCTTTAATCTAAAAGCTGCTTTCTATTTATCGCCTTCCTTAATCCTAATCTAATAGTATGCCCATCTTAAATCTATCTTCGTAAAGATTTGCGCATTACTGATCCTATCTTAGATTTCACTAATTAAGGGTAAAAAATACCGATCCTTTCTTATAATGCTGTTTAACTATCTATAGTTAATATATAGCCTAAGTTTTCTATTCTTCTTTAGTACGAACAGTACTGGATATCCCGCTAATAACTACAATAGTTTAATATATCCCTTTTAAAGATTTTCCTAGACAAACTCCTTAAGTGCCTGTAACTCTTTTTCCATTAACTTGTAAGTTAGGTAGAACCTTAAACTTATTCCTAGTTCCAATTCTATCTTATAGTCCTATGCTGTATAATCTAATAGCTTTTTACTTTCTAGTAACTATAGCTTTTCGCTATATTTATAGTATCTCTTTAGTACATAACTTAATCCCTAATTAGTCTCTTTATATATCGCTCCAACTTAGTACTATACTATCTTGGTTTATTATCGCATCTTACGTTATTATATGTCTCTAATATTAACCTAACCTATAACCCAATTGATCCTTAAATTGTATTCCTATAACTAAGGTATCCCTAATACTACCTTATTATTCCTTAATAGTAATATATTAAAAGACATCTTAATTTATCTTCCTTTAATAGTTATCTAAATAGGTCCTGTTTTAAGGTTAATAATGCCCCCTTTATAGGCTATTGGATCTCCTAAAATTGTGACTAATAAATAAGGGTGCTCCTTTTACCTATGTGGTAGCCCTATCCTTTTAACTGCTGCTAGTAAGATATGGTTCTAGGTTGCTCCACTATCTACTAATGCTTTAAACTGTTAATCTTGCTAATTAACTTATAAATTTAGGTATTGTTCTTAAATTCCCTTAAGGGTCTAAGGCTTTACCACTAGCTCCCTCTAGTCCCGTAGGCCTCTACTTTTCCTAACTGTTAGCTACTAGATCCTATTATACTTAGCTTACTCTTTAGCTAATACCTAGTTCGTTTCTTGTCCTTAATATACTATAGATATATATTCTCTAGGCATTCCCACCACTATTATCCGTCTAAGCATTCTTCCGTAAGGAATCTTCCTAGTTAAAGTACTAAACTTCCTTCCTCTTAAGCTTCCGTTGGATGCTATCTATATATATACTTAGCATTTCGGAATTCTTTTTTATCTATTATCTAATGCATTCTTATTAGATATTTCTAATTCTTTTCTTTTAGATTCTTGTATATGTCGTATATATTGTCTATATACGCAATACATGCCAATATATAATACGCTGGGTGCTTTAGGTTAACTCTTAGCTTATCTATATTTATAAGTTCGAACCTTTATTATGTTAATCTAAACGTTACAACCTTATTTGTAGGTACTAAGACTTATTTCTCGCTTCTTTAGTCCTCTAATTATTCCTCTAGATCCTTTAACGTTATAATTAAGGCTCCCTTAATATAATTTATTACTTTTTCCGTAATCAGGTGGTCTTAAATAACTCGCTTATTTAACCACATATAGAAATCTTCCTACTTATTATTATATCGTTACCTATACCACTTTTAGTATAGCTGTTAAAGTGTATACGGTCTGTCCATAAGAAAGTATCTCTTTATTACTATATCGTGACAGCCCTTTATATGTCGTTTTTTGAATCTAGTTAGGATTCCTAAATCCTCTTCTTGCTCTAGTTCGTCTAACTATTTTACCCTTAGCGTGCCTATTCTCGGCCTATTAGTGATTCTTTGTATAGGTGCTCTGTCCCTTATACGACCTAGTATGCTAGATCTTATATCTAGTTTCTTTTCTTACTACGCGATAATTTTTACTTTAAACTTGTCCGTAGTTTCTTGTTATTTGCGTCTTATAACTAGATCCTCGAAGTTCTTTTACTTCTTAATTGTAGTATTGACTTTTTAATCTTTAGGCTAAACACTATATTCTCCTAGTAAGTCTTCTGGGTCTATATATCTGTTTCTTAATCTAACTGCTATTTATATTATAAATTCTCTAATCTGTAGCGAAGCCTCTTACCTTTTACTTATAGGTGTCCTTATTCGTACTCTGAATTCTTAGTCCCTTAGATTCTTTAATCCTAAGCCCGCTTCTTTCTTAAGCTATACTCTAGCCTTAGTCCAACTAGGCTTTACTAGCATTCTTATCTCGTCTTAAGAGTTTTAAATCTTACTTATCTCACTTTAAGAGTCTTATGCCTTTAGGAAACTTCGTCCTAAGCTTATTTATATGTTGCTAAACTAAGCTGTTGCTCTACTCCATCGGTTTTCGTTTATTATAGGTCCCTAAGTATACCTTATCTTATCTTAAGAGTCTTAGTTATCTCTTATCTCGTCTTAAAAATCTTAAGCCTTTGGCCTTTTGCCTTTATTAAGTAGTGAGCTAGCACTAGTAGTCGTCTGCTTGCTTAATTGTCTTTAGATATTACTCCTTCCGTCTTATAAAGCAATAGATGCCGTATCTAGTGGTGTTATAACTCCTACTACTAAACCTTACTCTATGGCGGTCTCAGTCTCTACTTCTATTACGTTATTAAGGTTTAGATACCCCTAGTTAGTTCCTTTACTATCCTTATCGCTGTTAATTAATAAGTACTTTAACTCTATTATTATTATTACTAATCTTTATCCGCACGTTACTGTAATATCTTAATCTAGCTTATAGAGTTAATCTTATTCTTTATCTAACTCTCTGGTTCCTTTAAGTCCTCTTAACTCTAGCTCCTATAGCCAATAGCTTACACCGTACTTAGCGTCTTTATAAATTTGGCATGCGTTATTATAACAAAACGCAAAACTTCTAATTAAATATTCTTTTGTTCCTCGTAGTACACTATTATCCCTCTATACATATGTGTTACATACTATTAGTCTAGTTCCCTTTACTATATAGTATCTCTAACTATCTCTATAGTCTCTAGCAAAATAACCCTGTTTTCCGTAATTTATATAAGCTCCGTGTTAGCGACTCAGTCAATTGAGACATTAGCACGGCAAAAGGGTCGCGTAAGCCTGTACGATTGGATTGTCTATAAACGAGAATCTAAAGCTAGGGAAAGGAAAGGAGAAGAAGAGCAGCGCCGGTCAAAGTGGGGTTCTTTTATATAGTCCTCTAGTCACGTGACCGCAAAGTTCTGCCAAGTTCTGCCAACCAAGTTCTGCCGTTTTCTGCCAGTGCCGTAACACTCCGTCTTTAAACTATTACTTCTGTTATAGAGTCCACTTAAACATCTTCTACTGCTAAGATCCTTAGTTTGGCCTATGCTCCCTAGTCCTATAATTACTTAATCCTTAACCTCTAGGTTTCTATAGTTTCTTACTCTATCTCTTATAGGTTTCTTTAGTACCACTTAGGTCTATTAACTCTGCGCTATACTATAGTTTCTACTTTAGTCATTGCGTACTCTACGCCTTATACAACTATAAAACTTTATCCTAGCCTCTCTTAGCCTGTTCCTCTTAGAAGATCCTATTATTAATCTTAACCGCTTAATTAATTAATTCCCTAAGGGTGTCCGCATCTTCTATTAGAATAATTACATCCTAGACTTTCGCTTTAAGTCCCTATTTATACTATACCATAAGCGCCTTATCGTTCTATTTAACCTATATAGCCAACGTTTAAAACTACGTTGTGTATTCGATTACTAAAGTTCGCTGCATTAAGTCTTATAGTTTTCTTTCTGCCGTAGTTGTTGCTTCTAGGTCCCCGAATATCTGTGTTAGTTGTTCCGCGAAGCCTCCCTAACTTAAAAAGATAAACCGAACTTTTTAATTGGCGGTGCTTATACTATGCTCCTATATCTCCATAAGGTAAGGTTTAAACCATTTAAGTGCCCTCCTCGTTAAGAATAATCCTGTATATACTACTTGATCTATAGGTATAATTAGCTTTACTCCTTCCTATAAGACCTTAAAGTGCATCTATATTAGGAATCCCTTAAGTTTTAATCTTTCCCTTATAAATTATTTAATCGATAGTAACTTAACCTTAGCTGCTCCAATTCCATTAATTCTTTCCTTAAGTATCCTAGTATTATCGTTTAATCAATTAATTGTTTCCTGTAACTGCTCAACCGTAACTAGTTGTAAGTTAGTGTCCTGTATACTAGTGTCACCACTCGCTCCCGATATAGTCGCTGCCGTTAATGGCGTCGTGGCTAGTGCTTTTAGTGGCATATTATTCGACTTCTAATACCGTAACTAGGTAGTGATTATGTAATGGAGCCTTATAGTAGGAACTACGGTAGACTCATTAATAGGCTAGGTGTGTAGGTAATATAAGAAGTCAATAACGTAATAACAACTAGTGGAGTAGTTGCCCAATAGATTAACTCTAATTATATTCTAAGAATTACTACAAGGAAGGAACTATCTAGGTAGGGACTAAGGGTCCTTAAATACATAACCGTACTCCTAAGAAAGTCGTTGCTCTGTCTACTCTATCTGCTCTATTTACTCTATTATAGATCTCGCAAATTATATAGATTATACAGATTACATTATATAACTCTACTTACCATTCCTCATTATATGGTTCCACGGGTTCTATCCTAGACCGTGCTCTTATTAACTAACTAGCTTCTTCTAACTCTTCTCTAAGTAGTTATAACATTGTACTTAAAGCGTCCGTAACAATTACAGCTCTATTTAGTCACTAACCTTCTTTATATGCTAAGTATACGCAAGCGAATATAAGGTCTTTCTGTAATATTTAATCCGTCTCTAACGTTAAGTATATATATCTCGCTATTCTTTATAACCGTCTAGTTCCTTATCTAATTTATTTTAAGGTCTCGCGTTTAATCTAAGGCGTCCTACCTTAAGGATAAACTAGCCTTAGCCCTTACTAAGGTATAAAAGCTTTAGGATAATGGAGAGTAAATCTATACTAAAGAGCGGAAGGTGTTTAAGGCTTAATAAACTACTTATACTTATTTAGTCTATCTTAAAAAAGTTTATAAAAAGGTATGTTTTAAGAAATAGCGTCTTACTAAGTAGGGTCTTTATAAGCTTAAGGCTAAGGAGGTTAAAAAGGATTCTAATTAAGTTAAGGTGGAAAATACGCTAGTAGTAGATCCCTTAGATACTTTAGCTTATCTATTACCTTTAACTAATCCTTTTACTTTTAGCTCCTTCTTAATATTACCTAACCTTTTTAAAAAAAATACTCTTATACCTTTCCTATAGCGTTTTTTAAATTCTATAGTAGCTTCTAGGCAGTCTTATTATTGTTAGGTAAAACCTAAGTAGATAGTTATATAGCTGTAAGGTATGGGCGACCCTAGGGCAACCTAGGGGTAACTTACCCATAAGGCACGTACGCTACACATACCTAGGGAAAACCCTTCCTACCTCGCACACAGACTCCTCCTTTTTCCCTTAAGAATTCGTCTCTATATATACAATATACCCTATTATTCTATTATTAGACTCCCTATCCACATTCTTACCTTACATTTAAATCCTTACTAATCCCCTTAGAAGGATAGCTGGTTCAATTTTTCTATAATACCTCTAAAAAGAAAACCAACGCCTACACCTAACGGTAATACGCTAGCGATACAACCGCAGAACGCCTTAGGATCTAGTGTAGACAAAACCACTAGAAGTACACTAGTAGAATTTAAGCTACCTCCAGAATCTCAAAACGATTAGATATCTACGAACGCTAAAAACTAGTTTAACTTATATACCTAGGCTTAAGAAGAGTTTAGTAAGGTTATAGTATCCTACCAAATACTACTAACCTAAAGGAGCTAGATAAGCTAGCTAAGAAAATAGCTAACTTATAAAGTATTATTAATTTAATAAAGCCCTCCCGTTAACTCTTTAGTAAAGAGTATAAGTTACGCGGCAAACGCATACGCCGGGCAAATCTCAACGCCCTAATTAAGAAGTTACCACCCAATATTAGTAGTACAACTTAACAGCATTTTAACCAGTAGATCGCCGCAGTTAAGAACCAATTTAAGGTTAATAACGCTAACTATAACTGCAAATAACGCACGCGCTAGGCTATTAAAGGTCTTATAAAAAAAAGATAATCGCTTAACTAGTATATTAACGGCTAGGCACTAAGGACAAAGGTCCTTTACTATAAGATAAGTTTAAGACTATAGTCTAAGACTAGATTAGGAACCCCATAGTTAGGCGCTTTAATAATGCTACTGCGTACTATATAGCTATTATAAAGGAGAACTAGAGGTTTAATGTCTTCCTACCTATATATATAGCTTAGAGGACCGCTTCTTATATACCTCTTTTATCAATCCTAAGCAATAGGTAGACTTTTAGTTCTTGCGCCTTTTAGCCTACCTATAAGCAGAGCTCTTCCGCCAAAACTTTATTAAACGGGTAAGAACCGCTAAAGACCTCTTTACTAAAATCCGCTATATAAAGTAACTGCTTAACACTATAAAGCTTACAGAAGACCATATAGGGGGCAACGGCAGATCCTTACGCTTAAAGCGTAGTCGTAGTATAGGCTTTATAGACTTAGGCTTAGGGAATAGAATCTAAAAAAGGTAACACTTTTCTAAGTAAACTCTTAGGGAGACTACCTAAAAGCCAGATAGCTTAGGGGACCCCCTAAACGCTGGTGCTACGTAGGCGAGTTAAAGGACCGTAGGCGGCTACTATAAGAAATACTAAAAGCAGGCTAATAAAGAGAAGTCAGCTCGGCCTTCGGAAAACCTAAAGCCTTAGTAGCGTATCTCTCTTAACTACAACTAGGGCCTAATATAGAGGAAAAGAAGAAACGCATTGTGGTATATATTGCGATAAATACGCCCTAGGGTAAAGTCCGCCTATATACCTTATATAATAATAGGTACCAAATTAACCTTATTAATTAAGACGTTATCCGTAGGTTTAACCTACCTATACGCTACGCGCTATATTTATATAAACCTATTATACGTTTCCTTAATAGCAACCAAATAATAATCTAGGATGTTTATAATCTAACAGTTACTACTAGCGACTCCTAGGGTACCTCTTATACTATTAGCCCGCAGACCTTTTAGGGCGGCTTATTTAATAGTTATAATATAGTTCTTAAATAGGATTAGCTCGCGGAAGTAGATCTATTAAGTAGCTTCCGTTCTAGACAGTTTATCTAGGGTACTTTAGACCCTAAACACCTCTAAATAGTCACCCTCAACGCTCTCCTAGTAAATATTAAGGCTAGTAAAATAGTTTATTTACTATAGCTAGAAGACTCCTTTTTTACGCCGGTTGTAAACATAATAGAAGACCTATTATTACTAGCAGTGAGTACCTGTATAGACCCTCTAGATACAAAGACACCGGTTATAAATATAGTAGAGGACCTACCGTTACTGGCAGCAAGTACCTATAAAGACCCTCTAGTGCTGGCGTAGATTACCTATATATAAGGGGGAGGTAATCAAAACCCTAAAACTATTAAGTATACTATAGCAGAGCTGTATGCACTCTTAGTGCGAGCATACCTATAAAATGCATGTTAGCCGCACCCTTCTCTCTACTAGCTCCCGGAAGCACACTACTATATAATAGTTGCTTTAACCTCTATAGCCCCTGGCCTGCTAGATGTATATAAGGAGGAAATTAATATCTTCTCTAATAAGCTAATAAGTATGCTACCGCAAAACTCTAAGTACGACTATGCGATCGACTTAGAAGAAGGCAAGACGCTACTATAAATGCCCCTCTATAACCTCTTACAGAAAGAGTTATAGATCTTATAAGAGTACCTAGATAGTGCTCTTAAAAAGGGCTGGATTAGGCCTGGTAAGTCACCTACTAGAGCGCTTATTCTCTTTATGCTAAAAGCAGACGGTATAATGCGGCTATACATTAACTATAGACGCCTAAATAAGATTACGATTAAGAACCGGTACCCCCTACCACTAATTAGCGAACTCTTTAATAGGCTTAGCTATGTAAAGATATTTATAAAGCTAGATCTTTATAATGCGTACTATAAAATTTGTATTAAAAAGGGAGATAAATAGAAGACCGCATTTAAGACACGCTATAGTTACTTTAAGTACCTAGTAGTAATACCCTTTAGTCTTACTAATACCCCTATAACGTTCTAGAGCTATATTTATAAAGCTCTAAAAACCCTAGTAAATACCATCTACGTAGTTTACTTAAATAATATTCTTATTTACTTAAATAACAAGGATAAGCACGTTAAGCACGTTAAGTAGGTACTATACCAGCTTCGCACTTAGGGCCTATACGCCAAACTATTAAAATATATCTTTTATATTAAAAACGTTAAGTTCCTAGGCTTTATCGTTACCCCTAAGGGTATTATAATAGACCCTAACCGCGTAAAAGCTATTAAGAAATGGCCTAAGCCTAAGTCCTATAAGGACATCCAGGTCTTCCTTAACTTTGCCAACTTCTATAAGCGATTTATCTAGAACTATTCGGATACTGTATACCCCCTACACGTATATCTTATATAGGCAAATCGCAACCTAAGGTTAGATAGGGAGAAGAAGCAAAAGCATAAGTTAAAAGGGCCCACTAAATAGTATTAACCTTAGTCCTAGCCTAATAACGCTTAGTAGGCGTTCTATAAGCTACGCGCTGCGTTTATATAGGCTCTACTACTTTATCACTTTAATCTAAATCTACCCTTAATGGTAATTACTAACGGTTCTAATTATGCCTATAGCAGTATACTTCTGCAGCCTTTAGGATAGGGAGACTAACTCCACTAGCACCTAATCGCTTATTATAGTTAGAAGCTTATTAGCCTAAAAGTATAGTATAATATATATAACAAAGAACTGTTCGCTATAGTGTAATGCTTTAAGACGTGGCGCCATTACCTTAAATATGCCACGTATATGACGCGCGTGCTCTATAATTACAACAATCTTAGGTACTTTATAACTACTAAAAGCTTATCTACTTACTATGCCTAGTACGCTAAAGAACTAGCTAAGTTTAATTTTAAGATTAAATATAAGCCAGGTAAAGCAAATCCCGCTAATATACTATCCCGGCGCCCGGATTATACTAAAGGCTTTAAAGATAGTAGTAAGAGGATACTCCTTAATACTATACTGCCTATATTATAGCAAAAGTTGCGGGTTATAGGCCTTATAGGCGGCCCTAGTGCTACTATACTATACTAGTGAGTAGCATACGTGCAGTATATAAGTAACCCTTATAAACTTAGCGCTAGTAGACCAGAGCGTCCTACCATTCTCTTTAAAACCACTTTAACTGGCCTAATAGCGCTTAACCCTAGGGAAGACCCCTTAGCCTAGGCTATAGTCCCCTATAATAACCTAGTAAGTTACCTACGTATTATATATTACTTCGCTAGCACCAACTTTACGCAAAGTCTCGTGCTATGGCAAAAGGTAGTAGTAGCTGCCTTAGCCAAAACGGTGTTTACGGAATACCCCCCTAAGTTACTAGTTAATTTCATTCGTAGAGTATAAAAAAGGGACGCCTTTATACGCTTTATATATAATTAGTTAACCTAAAAATAAGTTCCTACTAGTAATAAGAACTATACCCTTAATAATTAAGAACTCCTAAGGCAAAATAATAAGGTCTAGGTGCTAAATTATATACTACTATAATAGGAGATCCTTAAGCGGAATTATAACGATCCTATAGGCGGCCATTATAGTTTTAACTATAGTTTTAAGGTAATCGCGCGGAAATATACTTAGAATGGCCTTACCTATAACCTCCGTAAATACTTAGATAATTATAATACCTACTAATACTTTAAATCGCGCCGCTATAAACCCTATAGTGAGCTGCAGCCTCTCTAGGTCCCCACCTAAGCCTAGCAGCATTATTTACTTAACTTTATTACGGATCTCCTAGAGTCTAAGACTCCTAATAGCGTAGAGTATAACTCCGTCCTTATCCTTATAGACTGTTTTATAAAGCTAGTACGCTACTATCTAGTATGTAAGATAATTAATACTACGCAACTTATAGAACTCTTATTTAGAATCTTTATGTAAATAGGGCCTCTAGATAATATTATCTCTAATAGGGGTAGTATATTTATAAGCGAGTACTAAAGCACTATATACTACTATCTCCGCGTTTAACGTAAACTTAGCACTATATTTTAAGCGCAGATAAATAGTTAGACGGAGCGTTAGAACTAGGAGCTTAAGGTATACCTACGCATATTTATAAACTGGGAATAGTTTAATTAGGCCTCCCTACTTAAAGAAGTAGCCTTTGCCTATAACTCTAAGGTCTATACTATAATAAAGCGTTCCCCTATTAAGCTCGCCTATAGTTAGCTACTAAACGTCCTAAACAGAGTCCTAAACGGCGTCTAAGACGCCTAGTAAGGTAGGGAGGGGCCTAAGTTAATAAATGTCGAACTTATAGAGACGTATTTATAACGCCTACGCCTTATATATAAGGTAGCGGCGGCGTCAATAATATACGCCTAATAGCTTTAAGTAAAATACTATAACTATTACTATCTGGCTAAGCATTTCGCCGTTAGTAAACAAGTCCTGCTCTCTTTTAAGAATATCTACACAAAACGTCCTTATAAGAAGCTTAATAGCAAGTTTATAGGACTATTTTAGATCCTAAAGTGTATAGGGTAGTAAGTATATAAGCTAGAGCTCCTACTTACTATAGTATGGCTCCACTTAGTCTTTTATATCTCCTTACTAGAGCCTTATAGGTTACACCCTAGGTTTTAACCCCTAGCAGTAGAAGAGCTTAAGGAAGGTAGCTAGGAAGTAAAAGCAATTATTGCCTACTAGGATTATACTAAATAACTATAGTACCTTATTAAATAGCTAGGATGGCTAAATAAATATAATAAATAGAAATGTTGGTATGACTTTTACAACGTGCAGAATATATATATCACGATGATATATACTATACGGTGTTGTAGATGGATGATTCATTCTCTAAGATCTACGCGTCGCGAGAGGTAAGGCTTATCGCGTGTTCTCCTGTAACCTCTATCAACCAATTACAATTTTCCATGCCCGGCATGGAAAACCGCCATTGGCTTGCTTACCACTAGCGCCTTAGCCGCCCTTATGATGTATTTAACACTTCTAGCTACACTAGGAATACTTTAGAAAACGTAAAAATCTAGTATCCTATAACTATGCAATTTAAAAATCTATATACGCACTTCTCCTTCCTTTCTTCCTTGCTGTTATAGCATAGGTTATAATAGTACCAGGTAGTGTTACAGGTACAGGCAGATTGCTATAGGTTGCCGCAGATTGCCGCAGATTGCTATAGATTGCGGTCACGTAACACAGAGATTATATACACCCTCTTTGCCATATTTACACGTTAATTAACTAGGTTACTAACATAGTACGTTTTACCTATTCCACTATCTTTAACTTAATTTGGTTTGTGTTAATAAGTTGCTTAAGGGCTAATAATAGTTTACTTTTAGTTATAGCGTCCACAGGGTTGCTGTCTCCGTTAATCTATTTAACTTCCGCTATTTCGCGTCTTTTATATAACTGGCGTAGGCACATGACATTAATTATAAGTCTCTTCTCTTATGTAGTTCCTAGTTTAACAAGGCATTTATAAATTAACTTAGAATTAGTATAAAGAATAAGCGGGAGGCTAATATTAAGTTGTAATTTAACTATGGCTTTAATTGCAGCGCCGATGTTAAAACTATAGGCTATAGCATATAATTTAGAGGCTAGTACGCTTCTGGTAATTCTCTTACACCTAACTAAGGACTAGTAGACAATATTCGCCTTATTTAATAAGTCTACTAGTACTAGGATATATCTAATCTATAATAAGAGGTCTTTGTTATTTGCGAATAAGGAATTAGTAAATATAAGTAGTTAAAGTATCTTTATATTAAGCTTAACAAAGCTTAAGCCTCTTGTTAAGTTCTTAATTTGCTACTAAATTCTCTTATTAAGTAGTTTTGCGTCTTTCTTATTAGGGTTAATTACCTAGGCAGCGTAGGATAAATTAAAAGAAGCTTTAGGCTGGCATACGGACGCAATATAAGCTCTTCTTACTTATTGGGCGATATATTAGTCCTTAGATATAAGTGCTATGCGAATAGTACCTCTAGAACTAGTTGTTATAGTAGCTTCCTTAATATTAACAAGGGTTAAGTTCTAGCATTGGCGCTCTTATATAAGCGTAATTATATAATCCTATTATTGGACAATGCCTCCATTAAACTTAATTAGGTGTTCCGGTGTAAGTTGCTTACGTTCTTTAGTTAGGAACTTAGCTTTCTTAATCTTCTCCTGTTCTAAAGCTATAAAAACTAAGTTAGCTAATAGGAGGGTATTATTAGTCTGTAAACTAACTATTCCGAAACTTATAGGGTTGTTAAGGTGAAGTAGGCAGGGGTTATAAATGGATTAGCTTATGTTTAGTTCTTTAATATAGTAGTTATAGTAAGTCTTAAACCAATAATTGCCTGCCTTAGGAATACCATATAAAGGTCTAACGACCTTTAGAATTATGCCTTGTAAGACTCCAAGTGCTATACTAAGTTTAAGAGGTGCTTTGATATAAAAGTCTTAGTTTAGTTTTATAGTTAATTATATATAGGCCTATAAAATATCTCGCAAGTAGAGATATATACTATCGTTCTAAGTTATAGCTATAATATAAAGAATAAGGCGTTAGCTGACTTGTTAAATTGTAGATAATTAGGTTAGTACGAGGTCTTTCTCTAGGTCGTTATAGGCCTGTATAACTAGTCTTAACTTCTTAAAGGCTTTATTAGTGCTAGGGTTCTTAATCTCGTTAACAAATCTAGAGTTAAATATTCTATTACCTTGTGGTATATCCTTAGGGTTAACTAGTTTAAAAACTCCTTTCTTAAGTAATCCCTTAATCTCCTTCTGGCGTAATACTGTAAACTAATTAGGATTTATAAGTTAATTATTATCCTTATCCTATAGATAAATTAAGATATTCGCGGTATTTACTTTAATAGGGTACTTACGTAGTCTACCTCTTCCGCGTTTAACGGGTTAAGGTCTAGGCTTAGTTTAAGGTAAAGGTAGTTTAATATCGTTATCTTCTAGTTACGTATCTTCTGTAATTTCGGGGTCTACCATATATGGTTTCACAACTGTGCTGCGGAAGTTGGTGGGTTTATAGGGAAGTTGTATGGTATAGGTCTTATTTTTAATGCTAAGTAGGTTATACGGACCAGACCAGTAGCCGGGTTAGCCTATAGGTCCTTCTCTCTATACTAATATAGGTAAGTTAAGTGGTAGGTTATAAATCGCGGTTGTCTTGGGTCCGTTGCATATACTAAGGGCATCCGCCACTTAGCGCTTAGCTTTAAGCTTCTTAACTTCTTCTATAGCCTTTTTAAGAGCTGCTGCTCGTTTTGTAACCGTAGGATTAGGTGCGTTAGATTCTACTATACGTGGGTAAGCTCCAAATACTAATAAGGTAAGACCATTAGGGCCTACGGAGTCGTTAATTACTTTAAAAGCTATTTGCAAAGCTATATCTTTATTAATGTCCGGTAGTTCTATAGTAATGATATAGTATATACGACAAAGGGGGCTATAGTAACGTTCTACTATTCTAACTAAGTTGTGGGCTTTAATAGGTACGCCTTTTGTAACTATTCTAAGTATTATAGCGTATTATTTAAATTCTTTGCTTATAAAGTTCTTGCCTACATTATATATGATAATATTAGGGGGTCCTAGGTATATATTAATCCAGCATATTTATAGTATATCCCATATATGCTTAGCGCTAATGCTTTACAGTTATCTGCTGGCTTAAAATCGTGTTCCTTTATTAATAATGTATAGTAAAGGTGTGCTATTAATATACATAATATTAACCACGATTAAGTAGTTGAAATTAATATTATTATATAAGGTAAATCTAAATCTACTAGGCGACTTTCTATGTTTTTAATAATGGTGGTAGTAACGTGTAAGGTGGTCTAAAGTCTTGCTATTAATATCGTGCCCTAAGCGTTTGAGTATTCGTATAAGATGTTTAACTAAAGGGTGGCCGAAGCGACGATGTAGTCGTCTTAATTTAATGTCGGTTAAGTAGTAAGGGTTTTAATTAAATAATATAATTAAGTAGTTGCATAGGGATGTGTTTTAAAGGAGGAATGGATAGCTAAAGTGATATATAACTGGTACTTCGCTCTAAGGGGTAATTAGTATATTTTTTAGGTTGTTAAAGTATACTTATAGTTAATCTATATCTGCTAGGTAGAGTAAAAATAGGGTGTTAACTTTAATAATATAAAACTTAATTATGCCGATTAGGGTAGTTACTTTAGTTAATCTAATTAATAAGGTTAATCCGATGCCAAATTATACATTAACTATGCCTTATATGGTAGTATTAAGTTATACACCGGTATTAAGTCTTTGGAATGCTAGGAATTGGCTATATCTTACTATAGATCGTTTAGATACTCCTATGTTAATTATTATACCTATAAAGTAGTCTGCAGTATAGCGGGACATAGATGTGGTTGTATTGTAGGTAAAGGGGTCCTAGTTGGTTATAAGAGGTGTTATATTGTCTATAGTTGCGACTAAATAGCTAAAGGCTTTATTAGCTAGGGTAGTAGCTATAGAAGTTGCTTTATACTGTTTTACTTAGCCGAAAGAGATATAGAAGTAGTTAATGTCTAGTTAAGAGTTCTTATTAGTTGCCTTATAATTTGTGTCAATAGTTAGTGCTTAAAAAGCTTCCTTAAGCTCTTCTTCTAAGTTAATATTATTATCCTTATAGTCTATAATATATTAACTAAGTCGTTTATTAAATCGGTTATTAAATTTACTAAACTTGTCTCTGTTAGCGGTTCTAAACTTAGCTTTAGACTCTTCTTATTCTTCTTAGGTATAGTTCTATAATTAGTAGCCTTCCTTATTATATATAAAGTAACGTGGTTTATAACATAAAGAGAAATAAGGGCAGGTGCGGTCGCGGTTATGGTTTCGGTCGTAAGTTCGGTTTTAATATTAGTTATAGTTTTAATACCAATTATGGTTATTCTCCCTTCTAAAGTACCGATAATCTATGTAGTAAGCTTAAGTTTAAGCTTACTCTAGGTTCTGTTTTTTATAAGCCGTAATTAAGGACTATAGTTTATTAATAAGGGGGCCTAGTTCTTAAGGTAGGTCTAATATAGCAAATTAGTATGCGTGAATTCCCTAGCAAGACGTAATAAGTTTATTGGTTAGGAATAGTGTTATTTATAGTTCTAGGGTAAGGCCATGCTATAGTTAGGAGAGTGTATTAATTAATATTTAGAGGCAATTACTAGTCGATTTATCTGTATTCTTATCTATTATTATCCTTAATAAGATTGCATTCCATTTACTAAGGTTCTTGCGTTCTAAGCTAGGGCCTTTAAAGAAATTATAAAGGTGCCTACAAGCGTCTTTAAATAAGAGATTACTGAGTCCGCTATTAAAGTACTGGTTTAAGGCTAAACCTATCAATATAATTAATAAAGCTTTATTATAAGCCTTTTATGGAACATTAGATCGGCTGTAGATGCTATAGAAGATAGTAAGTTTATAATTAAAGCTGCTATTTATGCCATTGTATTTAAGTTCCTCTATGTATATCTTTACTGCGTTAGAAATCTCTTTACCCTATCCTAGTATAGTTAGCATCTATAGGAGGGGAGCAGTTTAGGGTCATGGGGTTACATACAGTAAAGGTCCTACTAGTATTCCTCTAGATAGTGGTAGGGTTATAGTCTAGACACTTAATAGTTGTTATAGTTAAAATAGGGTTATGCGAACTATTGGGTCTTATAATACTTTATAGTTAAGACCGCGCTTAAGTATATTATTTATTTTATTTAACTAAAACCCATTTCTATTTAGCTTATTATACACCTTATCTAAGTTCTCTTAAGTCTAGGAATATTAACGTTCTTCCTAGGTTAATTTAAACAAGAGTTGCGCATATATTATACGTTTCTCCTTTATACGTACGTATACTCCTCTATATCGCAAGAAGGTATATATACTTTAAAGGTGCTATATATTTACTTTTAAAAATATTTTAACACTAAATGTTTTAAAATTATCTTGGAAGGAGGACTAAAGTCTATTATCTATTAACTTATACTCGTTGTATTCCTATAACTTAAATAGTGTAAAGTCTATAAGGTCTTTACTAGTTACCGTTTATATATTAACCCCGTTCCTCTATTATTCTATTTTTACCTTTTAATCTATAGGTATAGCCATCTTAAAAGAAATAAGGAAGATGCGTAGAATAGTTTAGGGGATCGTTTAAGTGGTCGTTTAAGGGACAGTTTAAGTAGTGGTTAGGGTAGTCACGTTCTTAGTATGGTTACGTTTTTAACATGGTCACGTTAACTACTAGTACAGTAGTCTGTCTCTGGTTAAGGTAGAGCGTTAGACGTCTTCCAAATCTAGGGTAGATTTAAGGTATTTCCGGGTAAGGTAGAGCGTTAAACGTCTTCTAAATCCAGAGTACTTTAATTCTCTTTAACTAAAATAGGGCCTTTATAAGGTGGAGCGTAAACATCTTCTAAGTAAGTGCATATCTCCTAATCTATGCGCGCTTACTAATTAGTATTAGTATGACTTTTACAACGTGCAGAATATATATATTACGATGATATGTACTATACGGTATTATAAATGGATAATTTATTCTCTAAGATCTACGCGTTGCGAGAGGTAAGGCTTGTCGCGTGTTCTCCTGTAACCTCTGTTAACCAATCACGATTTTCTATACCCGGCATGGAAAATCGCCATTGGCTCACTCACTACTAGCGCCTTAGCCGCCCTCACGATGTGTCTAACACTTCTAGCTATAAGAAATATAAGACAGAACTTAAGAATTATTAATAACTACTTGTCACGAAGTAAGTATAAGCGACGATAATATATAGCAAAGTAGATATTATTAAGCTATATATATAAACTGTGTAATAAGATTAAGACGTTGCGTAAGGAAAGAAGGTAGGAAAATAGGAAGAAAGGGTATATATTGTTGACTTAGTTACTTAATTAATATATATATAGGGTAGAATAGGGTTTAGGTTGTAGTCCTAGCAAAAATTAGTAGAATTTAGTGGAACTTGGCAGAATATGGCAGAATGCCGTAAATTGCCGTTAGATTGCCATTTCGCGGTTAGTCTCTAATTGTTGAGTTAGTAGAAATAGGTAGACGTGTGTAAGGTATTATGGGGGTGTTCCGTAACACTACTAAACGAGTACTATAAGCGGAATACCCTAGCCTTATAGCCGAAGCGTAGGCAAAAAGTAAGCACTACTATTAAAATATAACCTATATTAAAGTGGAGTAGAGGATATTCTAAGGGATTAAAGAATAAATAATAATTGCTGTAAGAACTGCAGCGTATATACAGGGTAAAGTTTTAATTTATTAATATCCTATATAAGCTACACTTTAACGCAACCTAGCGATGCTAGTGACTTATAGGCAACTCGTAAGCGAGGCTATAGCGTATACCGGCAATAAAGCTTAATTTAAAAAGCACCCTTCCTAGACCTAATCTGTTACTCTATACTAGCTAAGCAGATTATTTATATATTAAAAAATAGGCCTGTTTATAACTAGGGTTTATTTAACTAGGGTTAATAACCTATTAGTAACCCGCTAGTAGTAACCTATACTAATAACTTATACTATTCTATGTATATACTATATAAATAACGCATAAGGCTAAAGCATAGGTTAGTAGTAGATTTAATAGGTATATAGCCTTACCGTCCTAAACCTAGCTATATATAAGTAACCTATAATCTACCCATAAAGTATATACGGCGCTACGCCGGTATAGCGTAAGGCTAAAGCAGGGTTAGCGGTAGATTTAATAGGTATATAGCCTTACCATCTATAAATCTGGCTGCATGCGAATAACCTATAACCTACCCGTAAGGTATTAGCGACCTACCTATATAAGCGAGCTTTAGAATACTTCTAATAGTCTACTAAATTCGGATAATAACGTTAAGCTATAGGCTTTAGGCATTAAATAGACTAATTAGGATTTTCTATTCTAGGGATAAAAAATCACTATTAGCTTAGTTAAATGCGGGGGAGTCTTAGTAAGGCAAATCTGACTAATTAAACAACTTTAACCGCTAGTTGAAGTTCCTTAACATCTTCGCGCCGCGTATATATACTACCTATCTCTCTATACGCAAAATTAAGACGTTCTTTCCCCTCTAAATTTTTTCCTTACTAAGGTTTTTTATGGGGTTTTATTGAGGCTTAAGTATATAAAGGATTAGGGACGACCCTTTTTAAAGGGGGGGGGCATTATTAGGTAAAACCTAAGTAAATAGTTATATAGCCGTAAGGTATAGGCGACCCTAGGGCAAACCAGGGGTAACTCGCCCGTAAGGCACGTACGTTACATATGCCTAGGGAAAACCCTTCCTACCTCACACATAGACTCCTCCTTTTTCCCTTAAGAATTCGTCTCTGTATATACAATATACCCTATTATTCTATTATTAAACTCCCCATTTACATCCTTACCTTACAATTATAGCCTACAGTCAAAACTCTTTAGTACGATATTTGATTATAACGATATACTCTATATTACGATCTACACCCCTTAATCAAAGTTGTTTTAGTGTAATATTACAATATACTGACTATTTACAATATCGTTAAGTTTTCCCTACCAAAATCGTTATAACCAGTAGAGATTTTGTATGGGAGGGGCCCTACTTAGCCCGTAAGGTAGATGCCCTATACCCTTTTAGGATACCCGGCCACGTAGCGGCCTCTTATTTCCTGCTTATTAACCTAACACATGACTCTATGTATAACAATACCACCGGTATTATAATACAATCGGCCGTACAACCTGCATCATTATAAAGAGTTTTAACTGTATTTACTTTACTTTATACTATATTTTATTATTAATATCTTTATAACCAATAAATTTTAAAACTTACTATTTATCTTCTTTTTACCCTTTATATATATCTGCTTTATAAACCAGTAGCTCTACGTCTCTATATACTAGCTCTAGTATCGCGATATATTATAACGTACTTTATAAGCGAGCTGCCTACCTAAGCGAGCTGCCCACCTCAAAACTCACCAAAAATTGGAAAAATCGCGCCTTAATATCTTAACAACTACTTAATAATAAATTCTAAAAATTTAGATTTAGACTTTTATATATACCCTATAGCTTCTATTAAATCTATATAGTAAACAGTTTAGTAGTTTTTAAGATATTAATATTTGGGGGCCAAAAATAAGGCTAAATTACTGTATCTTAAAACTACTTAGAAACTACTAAACTATATACTATATGGCTTTAATAGAAGCTATAGAGTATATATGAAAGTCCAAATCTAAATTTTTAGAATTTATTATTAAGTAGTTGTTAAGATATTAAGGTGCGATTTTTCCAATTTTTGATAAGTTTTAAGGTGGGCAGCTTGCTTGTGGAGTACGTTATAGGGTAAATTTTTATTTTTATTAGTAAGTTAAGTCTATATATAACTTCTAAAACCTTTTTTAACATTTTAAATGGTCCTAGTTTAACGTAGTCTAGCTTCTTACTTAATTATTAACTTAAATTTTTTTTATATACTAACTATACTTTATCTCCTCTCTTTGGATCTAGTCCCTTAGATCTCTTAGTATTATAATACTTTTTTATTTTTTCTTATATTAACTTTACTATAAAGTAGAGGTCCTTATAAAGATTTATTTAAGTCTCTATTCTTTACTTTATTATACTACTTATTTTCCTCACTTATTGTAGTAATAATAATATTTTAGGCTTATATCCGGAATTTGCCTAAAATAGTAATATCTCTATACCTTTTTATAGTATTGCATTGTATATAAACTATATAACTAGTAATAACAATACCTAATTATTCTGTATATAATTAATATAATGCCTTAAATACTATTTTAGCGTTTAATTTAGTTTTTCTATTTAACTATCTATATATAGATAATATACTATTAATATTGCTGCGCGAACCCCTTATTCTACTAAAAATACCTCCTAAAATAGTGCTATAAATCTTAGATCTCTATATCTTACAAACAATTCTTTAATATAGATTCTAGTAATATCTTCTATTAAGATTTCTTCTATATATGCTATAAAGTAGCTCTATTTAGTTAACTTATCCACTATTATAAGGATTATATTATAATCCTATCCGGTAATAGGATCTTTTAACTTTAGTAACTTTATAATAAAGTTCTATAATATAGTCTCCTATAGTCTTTCTGGTACTTTAATAGGCTATAGCTTTCTATACGGCTTATACCTTATCGGCTTATTTCTTTAGCAATCTAGATATTTCTTTATAACTTCTCTTGCTAAGCCCTAGATTTTATTAATAATATACTCTTAGAGTTTTAATACTAGCCCTTAGGCCCTATTATATCTCTATATTATTCTCTTATAGAATTCTTTAATAAATTCTTCCGTAATTACCCTTAGGATATACGTGTTTGTTTTCTACTTATACTAATCCGCTTATAGGTCCTCTTGCTATACTTTATAAATCCTTTTTATTTAATTACTTTCTGGTAGCTTATACTCCTAAATTGTTACTAACTTAGGGTAATTATATCTAATTAACACATCTTTATTTTTACGTAATATTGCTCTTAATAGCTTCTTATTATTCTATAATTTAGCTTTTCTACTTAGCGTATCTATTCTTGCGTTTTTAGTGCCTTTAGTATACTAAATTTTAAAATAGTATTTTATAAGCATCTCTACCTATTTAACTTATCGTTAATTAAGTTCTTTTATTATTAGGAACCCCGTTAAGTTCTTATAATCTATTTTAACTATAAATAGTTTCTCTACGCCTTATAAAAATGCTCTCTATTTTTTAATACTGTAACTATACCTAATAACTCCTTGTTATAAATGTTATAGTTTAGTTCTAGTAGTATTATCTTCTAACTATAGTATGCCACTAGGTGCTATACGTCTTAGTACTTCTATAGTAAGTATACTCCTAGTACAAAGTCTAATATATTTATTTCCACAACCGTTTCTAACTTTAGTTAGTAGATTTTAAGGATTAGATCCTAGGTAAATAATTTCTTAAATATTATAAACAGCCTCCTCTACTTATTACCCTAAACTTATAGTTTTTTCTTCTTTATAAGCCTGGTAAACGGTTTAATATTTTTTAACTATTATATAATAAACCTTCTATAGTAGTTGCAAAATCCTAGGAATAATTTTAACTATATAATATTCTTTAGTTCTTACTAATTTACTATAGCTTCTACTTTCTTTAGGTCTATACTAATATAACCTAGTTTAATAATAAATCTAATAAAATATGTCTTCCTTATAAAGAACTTATATTTCTTAATTGCTACTAGTATCTATTCTTCTTACAGTCTCTTTAAGACCTATTTAACGTATTCCCTATGTTCTTCCTTAGTTATTAAGTAGATAATAATATAATTAAGTTATTCTCCTAATATATTATTAATTCGCTTTTAGAATATTACTAGTACGTTTATAAATTCAAATTATATAACTAATAGTTTATATAGTCCTTCCTTTAATCTAAAGGCTGCCTTTTATTTATTGCCCTCCTTAATCTTAATCTAATAATACGCCTATCTTAGATCTATCTTTATAAAGATTTATACATTACCTATCCTATCTTAGATGTCGCTAATTAAGGGTAAAGGATACCTATCCTTCCTATTAATACTATTTAACTATCTATAGTTAATATATAGCCAAAGTTTTCCATTCTTAGTATAAATAATACTAGATATCCTACTAATAACTATAATAGTCTAATATATCCCTTTATAGGTTCTTTTAGATAAACTATTTAAGTGCTCTTAACTCTTCTTTAGTTAGCTTATATATTAGAAAAAACTTTAAACTTATTTCTAGTTCTAACTCTATCTTATAGTCCTATACTATATACTTTAATAGCTTCTTACTTTCTAGGCTCTATAGCCTTTTACCATACTTATAGTATCTCTTTAGTATATAGCCTAATCCTATTATAGTTTATTTATAAGTTACTCTAACTTAGTATTATACTAACTTAGTTACTATATACCCTTTACGTTATTAAGTATTCCTAATATCGACTTAACCTATAACCTAATTAATCTTTAGATTATATTTCTATAACTAAAGTATTCCTAGTACTGCCTTATCCCGTCCTAATAGTAGGATATTAAAAGACATTTTAATTAGTCTTCCTTTAATAGTTATTTAAATAGGTCCTATTTTAAGATTAATATTACCTCCTTTATAGGCTATTAGATCTCTTAAAATTATAACTAGTATATATAGGTCCCGTTTTTATCTATATGGTAATTTTACCCTTTTACTACTACTAGTAAGATATAGTTTTTTATTACTCTACTATCTATTAATGCTTCGAACTATTAATCTTACTAATTAACTTATAGATTTAGATATTATCCTTAAATTTCTTTAAGGGTTTAAGGCTCTACTACTAGCTTCCTCTAGTCCCGTAAGCCTCTACTTTTTCTAACTATTAGCTACTAGATCCTATTACGCTTAGCTTACTTTTTAGCCAATACCTAGTTCGCTTTTTATCTTTAATATACTATAAACACGTATTTTCTAAGCATTCCCACTACTATTAACTATTTAGGCATTCTTCCGTAAGGAATCTTCCTAGTTAAAGTATTAAGTTATTTAACTCCTAAACTTCTACTAGATGCCAGCCGTATATATACTTAATATTTCTATATAATCGCTTATCTAGCGCCTAATATATCCTTATAGAGTACTTCTAGTTTTTCTCTTTTAGGTTTCTGTGTATATTATATATATAATCTATATATATAATCTATGCCAATATATAGTACGCTAGGTGCTTTAGGTTAAGTCTTAGCTTATCTTTGCTCTTAAGTTTGAACCTCTATTTAGTTAATCTAAATGTTAGTTTCTTATTTACTAATACTAAAATCTATCTTCCTTATCTTTAGTCCTTTAATCTTTCTTCTAGGTTTCTAGACGTTATAATTAATGCTCTTTTAATATAACTTATGCGTCTTTCTATAATTGCTTAGTCTTAAACAACTCTTTTATCTAGCCATATATAGAAATCCTTCTATTTATTGTCATGTCGCTATTTATACCACTTTTAGTATAGCTCTGTAAGCGTATATAATCTATTTATAAAGAAGTATCTGGTTATTACTGTATTATAATAGCCCTTTATATACTGTTTTTTATATCTAGTTAGAACTTTTAAGTCCTCTTCTTATTCTAGTTCTTTAAGCCATTTTACTCTTAGCGTGCCTGCCTTAGGCCTATTAGTTATTTTACGTAAAGGTACTCTATCTATTAGTCTACCTAGCATCTTTAGTTCTTAGTAACCTCTTTATTCTTACTACGCTTTAATTTAATTCTTAAATCCTTTCTAGTTTTCTCCTAGTTTACGTCTAGCTATTAGATCCTCTAAACCCATAAATTTTATAATTTTAGTATCGATTGTTTAATTCTAAAGCTAAATACTTTATTTACCTAATATAGGTGCTTCTAACCCTAAGCTTGCTTCCTTCTTAAGCTTTACTCCAGCCTTAGTTTAACTCGGCTTTTATAGCGTCCTTATTTCATCTTAAGAGTCTTAGTACCCTAGGAATCTCCATTTTATACTTATTAATTTATCTTTAAACTAAGCTGCTGCTCTACTCTATTAATTTTTATCTATTATAGGTCCTTAAGCTATTCTTATCCATTTATTAGAATCTTAGATTTCTCTTATCTCGTCTTAAAAATCTTAAGCCTTTAGCCTTTTGCCTTTATTAAATACTAAGGTAGCTCGCTATCCTTCCTCTCTTACGTCTTATAAAGCAATAGATATTGTATCTAATAGGGTCTTAATCCCTATTGCTAATCCTTTCTCTATAGTAAATTTAACCTCTGCCTCTATTATAGCGTCCTTAAGGTCTATATGTTTCTAGTAAGCTGCCTTTATTGCCTTATTGTCGCTACTTATAATCCGATTATTTTAATCCTTAAATTCTATAGCTTAATAAAACTATTACGTAAGAACTTTCTCTATTAACTACTGCCTAAATATGCTGTCTTAGTCCTAATCTAGTTTATAGAGTTAATCCTATTCTTTATCTAACTCTCTTATACCCCGGAGACCTTTTAACTTAAGCTCTTATAACTAATAGCTTACGCCGTACTTAACGTTCTTATAAACTCGGTATGCGTTATTATAATAAAACGCGAAACTTTTAACTAAATACTCTTTTATTCCTTACAGTGCATTATTATCCCTCTGTATATATATACCGTCTGCTAGTCTAGTTCCCTTTACTATATAGTTACTCTAATTACTTTTATAGTCTCTTGTAAAATAACTTTATTTTCCGCAGTTTATACAAGCTCCTTCTTTATACTACTTTTCTTGCTATAGAGTTTGCCTAAATAAGTTCTACTACTAAGATCCCTAGTTTAGCCTCTGCTTCTTAGACCTCTAATTACTTAATTCTTATTCTTTAGGTTTCTATAGTCGTCTATTATTATTTTCTTTAGTACCGCCTAGGTCTATTAGCTTTACACTATACTATAGTCTAAATATCTGCTATATCTTTCTAGTATACGTCGGTCTTTACTATATTCTCCCTAACTTTTCGCTTTAATACAGCCGGTTATTAACTTTAATAGTATAAGGGGACTTTGTAGATAGGGGGCTATAAGGACATAATTGTGGAATAGGATAGATTGGTAAGAGAGTTAAATCCTTAAGGAGGTAAGGCCTTTAGGATTATGGAGACTATATACTACGGGTATATGCCTCTAGTATATAACCGGCGACTATTTAAGGGGCGTCTAGGGGTTGTCCTAAGGGCAACCTAAGGTGTCCGCAATAATATCCCTTATATTGCCCCCCTTTCTTACAGTTGGCCCCTAATCGCCATTACCTTACAGTAAGAAAATTATAAGGGCTTATCCTAAAAGGGGTTTGGAGAGATATTAGAGAGATATTAGTATATCGCTATATATTATCTATCTATCTAACCCCTACTTTAAACTCCTAAAAAACCTTAATAAGGAAAAAAATAACTAGAGAAAAGATATAAGGATTATTAAAAGACCTATTAAAAGCTTACCAGAAGTATACTGGTAACTACCTAGGCTACTATAAGGATTTTTATACAACTCTAATTTTAAGCCTTTATACCAGTCTATAATTAAATATAAGTATTATAGGTAATTTAGTATTCTAGTATAGTTCCGTAAAACCTTTTAGTATAGGATTTAATATATAGAGCCTTAGCTTGCCGTCGTCTTTAACTATTAAAATATAATCTATAATCTATAATCGTTTTTTATAATCCTCTATATTACTAACGCATCTTTCTTATATTTGCCCTTAGGCTATTAAATACGGTTAAGGTATTAATTAGTTAATTAAAGAGACTTATCTCTTAAGATTTAGTATATATACTTTTTAATCTAGTGGTCTTATACTATATATTTAGCGTAGCTCTATTACTAGGTAAACAAGAGGGACACTTTGTAATAGTACCTATAGCTATTATACGATTGTCAGAAACGTCTATAACGTTATTCTTTAATACTATAGCATTATTTAGGTATAATTTAACCTATATACGTCTTTAATTAACGTCTTAATTGCCTTCCCCTAGCCGCGTTATTAGTTTTTATAAGGAAGTAATGGCCAGATAGCTTATACGCGTATTTCATTCCTTTTAAATAGCACTATTGTAACGGAGTTATATTGGTAAAGTTACGGCTATTTACTAGAAGGGTATTAGAAGATAAAGTATAAAGATACCTTACTTATTAAGCTTAATCCTTTTCCCCAATACCTTACTTCCCATTTATCTAATTTAGATATATCTTTAATATATTATTAAGATTTTCTTCTTTTTTATTATTAATTTAATATACCTTTTTAATCCCCTACTAACTGCTCTTTTAAATAAATTCTATAGTATATTCTGGCCCTGCCTTTATATATAGAACACTAACCTCTACTAACCCGCAACTAGTGCCAGTCCTACCTAAATGCTTTTACCTACACATCTTTAAAAGACTAGAAATATAATTATAGGATTTTAGAGGCTTATAATAAGACGCACTGCGTTAGATCTAATACCTTTAGTCCTTATAATTAATACATGCGTACTAAGAGCGGCAGTTGCGTTAAGGTAAGCTTTCCTATCCTTAATAGGTTTCTATTACTAACTTTAGCTTTAATAGCCTAGGCCTAACTAGCGACGTTCCTTTAATATTCTTAACTACTACATTACCTAGGCTCTATCTTATTTTAGCGCTAATACTAAACATCTAGGTTATATTTAAGACTATACCATAGCCATCTATATTGCCTATAATTCTTAGTAAGCTAGCTAGTAACGCCTAATATAAGAGTAAGGTTAGTATACTAAGGATAGGGTATAGGATAGGGGTAATAAGAAGAATGTTGCTGTCTACTATAAAAAGGAGTTTACGTATACGCGTTAAGTTTTAAAAGAGCATAATATAATGCGCTATTAGGTAGGTTACCCTACGGATACCTAGTAGATAGGTAACTAACAGTTACTATAATAAGGTCTTAGTAGTTCTAAACTATACTAGCCAGCTAACGTCTTTATTTATTCTAGGCTTAAGCGTATCTTTATTAACTATAAGCTTACGCTATAAGAGGTTTATTAGTATTGGTTTAGACCTATTATTAGTGTTAAGCGTTTAAGGATCTTTGCCCTAGCTATACCTTATTATCCTACCCCTATTTTTATGCCTACTTATACCCCTACTAAGGGTTCTGGATCCTATTCTTGTTAGCTATTACTTAGTAGCCCAATAGATACTAATCCTACTCCTAAGAATAAGGCATAGTGGCTTTTTAGATTAGGCATTTGGGATTTATTCTTATATATAGTAGCAATTAAGGACCTTAATTAAGTGCTTAGGAAGGCCTCAAAAGGCTTTTAGAAAGGGCTTAGGAGCCTTAGGAATATAATTTTAGCAAAATGCCCTATTAAATCTATACTATATATATATAAAAAGGCTGAGGACCTATTCTACCTTGGGCCGTAGCCCTATCCCTATAGTTTCCGAAGCCTATTTATTCTATATCTAATTTAACCTATTTCTTACTCTTTAGAGCCTCTTTACGGCCTACTATAAGCTTTCTTCATAGGTTACGATAATACTATGGTATTAGAGCGCTTTCTATAATTTGTAGATTATAGACCTTAGTACTAATATTCTTTTAAAATATCTTCGTATTAATTAAGGTAATCCTCGAGTTTCTATATAGAGTCCTTAGCGGCCTAGCCTAGCTATTTAACTTTATATTAAAGCTTATTCTTAATAGACTTATAGCGTAGTATAGCTTTAACCTTATACCACTCGCCTACTATCTTAGGGTGTTTAATTAGGTCTAGATAGAAGTTCTTTTCCAGTAGTGATCTATACTATAGCTCTAGTAGGTTTATATAAAACACTAAATATATATAGACTATAGATGGGGGTAGCTGAAGACAGTAGGCTAACTTACTAATTTATTTTTTAATTTAGAAGGGACCTAGGTATCTTATATTAAGCTTTTTTAATAGTTAATAGGTCTTAATATTCGTTAAATATAATAGAACCTTATCGTCTACTCTAAAATACATATCTTAGTGCTTACGGTTGTACTAAAGTCTTTACTACTTTTAGGTATCTTATAGGCTCTACTTTACATACTTCTATTACTCCCCCTATTCCTAAAGGTATCCTTATACTCTTTAGTAGATATCCTTATACTTTCTAATAGGATCCTATAACTAATTATGCGGCCTTAGCTAGTAATTGTTAGGTATACTATTAAACTTAAATAGTTAAACGCTATAGGCAATCTAAATTAGTGCATACTTATGCAATACGTATTACTTTAAATTATAAGCGTACTCTATATACGGAAGTAACTTACACTAGTTCCTAGTTCTGGCGTTTTATTTACCTATCCGTTTATAAATAAAAGGCTATACTACAATAGTAGTCTATCTTTAAATAGAAGCATAGGTCTAACTAGTACTAGCTTATAAAGACGCTGCCCCTATTAGTAATAATAGAGTACAGCTAATCTACTTTATGAAAGCATTTCTCCTTAATTAGGTTAGTAAGCGCTTATATATTAATCGTCTTATTAATAGGAAGGTATTAGATATACTTTAAAAACCTATTAATAAGTATAAGGACCAAATTATATATTTATCCTTAGCTATCTTTAAATAGCGGGAGATCCGTAATAAAGTCTATAGTATAATATTACTATAGCTTACTAGCGGGGGGAACTAATTTAAGTAGACCCTATAGCTTATACCTATAGATCTTATATACTTAACACTTCTTATAGTAGTTAATATACTTCTTTACTTCCTACTTAAGCTTTAGCCAATAGTATTTATGCTAAAGTAATTCTACTATCTTAGCTTAACCATAGTGGCCGCCTAGAGGATTATTGTAATTCTTTATAAGAATTTTCTATCGTAGATTTGCTTCTTATAGTACCTAAACCTTACTATATATATATGGTAAGCCTATTAGGTCTAATTTCTAATAGTAGCGCCTAGCAGCTTCCTTTTTATTATATTTCCAGTCTACTTCCGTGTTAAAGATAGTATAAAAGGCGTCCCTCTAGTATACCTTATAGATAAAATCTATTAACCTTTTAGATAATTTCTAAGTAAAAGCTATTTTATTCTATACTACTCTAAGTATAAAACTAGATAGTACTATAGATCTTATAACCTCTTAATATGCGTATATTAGGAAGGCCGCTATAAGGTTAAAGTTCTTTAGTTATTATAGGGCTCCGGGTTCTAATTACTCTATAGATTTACTATTAGTTTAAGAGAATAGTTTAGTAATTAGGGGTAACGTATTACTAGGTTCCGAGAGTATATTAGGGACGTCCTATTTAGGTATATTTAAACCCTTATTAGCTATAGACCGGGTACTAGCCAGAACGTTTATAAAAGCTAATAGGGGTTATAACGCCTAAGACTTAGTGCGTAGAGCTATAGTTACTTAAGCATCTTATACCTAGAGCTTATTCTATAATATAGGGAGTAAGATATTTATTATCTGTTTTTCCTCCCCTATTTTAAAGCCTTTAGTATAGTCTAGCCGTAATAATAGTTTATTACTAGAGTTACTTTCCCCTAGCTTATATTTAATTTTAAAATTAAATTATATAAGCTCCTCTACCTATTTAGCCTATTAAGGTATAAGCTCCTTTATAGTTATAAAGTAGCGTAAATTATAATAATTTAAGAGTACATAAGTAGTATGGCTCGCGTGCTTAAGGTAGTATTATCACTATTTAAAACAGTTAACTATAGCTAGCAGTTCCTTATCGTGGGTATAATACCTAACTTTAGGCCCTTAGAATTTTCTATTATAGAATATTACTGGTCTCTAGTAGAGCTAGGTAGCGTCTAGATACCTATTAGGTTATAGTAGAATACTAATAAAGGTAAAATTTAATATATTAGTAACTATTATTAGTAACTAATCTAGGTTAAAATGCCGCAGTAATAAAGCTTCTATAAACTTTATATATAGTTTTTAAAAGGCATTCTAAACCTTTCTAGGCTATAACTATAGTTTATACTATTTAATTAGTCCCTTCTTAGTTTTCTTCCTTTCTACCTTTAAGCTTTTTACTCCTTAGGCTAGGTTTTAAAAAGCTTCCGTAATATAGTTAGATAGGCATTAAGTAATATTTAAGTAGTTATAGATAAAGCGTCTATAAAAATTAATAAAGCTTAGGAATACTTAAACATCTTAGTAACTCTTTAGATTCGGCTACTTCTAAATTATCTATACCTATACTAGGTCTATAACTATACCTATAGGCATTATAATATAACCTAGGAACTTAACCTACTTAGCATTAAAGATATACTTTAATGCCTTAGTATAGAGGCCCTAATTATCTAAACGTTTTAGTACTTCGCGGATATATTACTTGTGCTAATTCTTGTCTTCTAAGTAGATTGGAATATTATCTAAATAGATAATATATATACGGTTAACTAGTCCCCCTAAGGCTCTATAAATATATAATTAAAATATTATAGGCGTATTAGCTAACCTAAAGGGCATTACTAGATACTTAAAGTGGCCGTATTAGGTTTTAAATATAGTCTTTTACTTATCCCCTTCTTTAATACGGAGCCTATAATAGGTATCTTATAAATTTAGCTTTATAAAAATCTTCGCCCTAAATAGTTAATCTAGCATTTTACTAACCAGTAGTAGTAGGTAACAGTTCTTAATTATAATCTTATTAAGACCATTATAGTTTATATATAGCCTTATAGTTCTATTTAGTTTTAAAATAAAGAGAATCGGCGCGCCTACCGGTAACTTACTAGGCTAAATCTATTCCTTTTCTAGTAAACTATTAAGATACTCCTATAGAATTTTAAGCTCTTTATAAAAGAGGTTATAGATAAAAAGGTTTAGCGATTACTTACCTTCTTTTAAATTAATTATATAATTATATTCTAAGTTTTATAGGAGGACTTTAGCTTATCTATCTAAAAATACCCTTAGTAAGTACCTTAGGCCTAATAGAATATTTAATAAATTAGGGTCGCGTTTATCCTCTATATTATTATTAGGTAGATTCTAAAGCTTCCTTAAAATACTTACGGGCAGCGTTGCGCGCGCTATAGTAGTTACTTATATATAGTTGCCACTATATATTATACTGTTTTATATAGTAGCTAGTAAAGGGTAAGGAATTCTTTAACGCAGCGTTTAAGGTACTATAGTATATTCTTTGCGTATTGCTTAAGCTAGAGTAACCTATAACGATAGAAGTATTTTATAAGATCTTTAAGATCGCCGCCTCCCTATAGTATCTCCGCGACCTATCCAGTAGTTCTCTATAGGGTATCTATTTTAGAAGGGCTATCGCCTATACTAGGCTCTATACCTATCTTACTATAAAATAGGGGTTAGATCTAATACTCCTTTAAGTATAGAGCGTATACTATTTTACCTAGAGCTATATCCTCTAGGATATCTTTTAAGCTTATTAGTAATATACGCCTTTCCAATTTCTAATTATTCTACTATTTAAAGGCTCCTGTCCTAAGGCGTATTTTAAAATCTACTTCTATAAGCTAAGGGTATTTAAGGGTAAGGTTATAACCTATAAAGTTAGCCGCCTAAAAGGGTTATAGGCTAACTACCTTAATACGGCTATATATATTAACTACTAACACTATAAGCTTATAGGTACTATATAGTTTAATCTAATGCTTATCTAAGAAGCCTATAATAAGTTTCCGCCACTTTAGTAATGGGATAAGTTTATACTCTTTTACCAAATTATATTATATAAGATTAATTTCGGTGCCGCTATTATATAGTACTTAGAACTGTTATACCTTACCTATAAAGAGTACCGTTTTTAGCTTAATAGCAATATAAAGAGTCTTTTCTTCTATATCTTGCCCTAGTTATAGCTAGAAAAGGTCTATAACTAGGGCTTTTTTTTATAGATTATTAGTACGGTTATTACCCTACTGTAACGGGACTAGCCCAGTTACAGTAGGAATGTCTTAGTGAAACACTCGACAGATAAATTCCGACGCTTTGACTAAATTCTGCCGAATTCTGCTAGCTTAATCGACTTCTGCCAAATTTTATTAGATTAATTAAATTCTACTAAAGTCCGTCGAAGACCGCGTGCGTACGTGCGCACGCATTAACCACTAAGCCCCTAACTATTTAATTATATGATTCTCTTATTATTCCCTTCTCTTCTTTACGCAACGTCTTGTTCTTAGCGAGAGCTATATACCCTTAGATTTAGATAGAATATATATTATTCCTTTAAATCTTCCCTAAAGTCTCTTCGCGCCCTTATATTACGTTATATTAAAACAACTACTATTAAAATAGTAAACGAACTTAAACCCTCCGCGTTAACTATAAGCATTATAGCCCTAGTTAGGGAACAGTTAACTATAATATAACAGTCCTTTATGGATGCTTTGGCCTAATAGCAAGCGATATTAAAAGCTTAGTACTAGTAATTAATAGGAGCAATCTATAAAGAACTCCGTAACCTTAAAGCACTTATATTAGAGACCCTAATAGCAATACCTGTAAACAAAATTAAAATAACTATATATAAACCTAACCCGTTAAATACGAACCCCAAACTAGTAATAGCAGCTTAACTTATACCTGTAACAAACCTAATACCTATTATAAAATCTAAAAAGCTCCCTAACCCTCTAATATTTAATGGAAATTAAAATAACCTACGTCCCTTTATAACTAAGCTCCGTCTTAAACTTTTAATAAACTATAACTAATACCCTACTAAAGCTAGCAAAATTAGCTATAGAATATCTTGTTTAAGTAAAAATGCTGTATAAACTATAGACCCATTCTTCTATAACGGCACCTTTGTTAATTTTAAAATCTTCGTCTCTCTGCTAGAATAAACGTATAATAACGCCAGCCGCGAATATACAGCTGTTACTAAACTTAAAAACCTATAATAATAGAACCGAGACTTTACCAGCTTCTTTTTGGAATTTTTAGGCCTTATTAGTAAACTAAATTAGAATAAAGCCGCTAGAGTTGCTACTCTCCATTAAGCTATTTTAGATAAAATTAGAGTATAGTTAGTAGGCAGAGAACTGCTAAAGGACTTACCTAAATTTGCTATAATGTGTTAACAAATTAATAAGGACCTTTAATATAATAAACAGACTTGTTCTCTAAAGCCAACTATACCTTACGTTTAAAACTCTATAAAACTAGTATATACCCTAAAGCGCGATCCGTCTCTAAGACCTAAAAGCCCTATGTATAACCCTATAAACCTTAACGCCACTTAATCCTATACACCCTTGGGAACCAATAAATAAAGAATATAAGCCGCAAATAGAGAATGTTTTAGATGTAGAAAAAAGGGATATATTTAAAGGGATTGCCAAACTTACCCTTTTAAAAAGGTCCGCTATAGCTCCTCTTAGTCCTTAAGTTATACTTATTTTATAAATTATACTTGGTTACTATAAAGTATCTTACCTTTAGTTAATTTGGAAAACGAATCGTCCTAGGGCTAAGTTGTGCCTTAGGATAAGAAGTGGAAGAGTATAAGTGTCTAGGCTCTTCTAGCGCTAATACACGATATAACTCCCTTAATATACTTGGCGAAATTTAAATACTTAGAAAATAAAAGGAAGTATAAATCTTTATAGACAGTGGAGCTACTAGTATAGGCTTTATTAATACGAACTACGCGAAAACTTAACGCTTAAATTTAAAGAAACTTAATAAGCCCTAAGGCCTATAAGGCTTTAATAGTAAGCCTTTAATATATAGCGAACTAACGCACTACGCTCTTATAAAGATGCGGATAGGCAAATACCTTAAATATATTTCCCTATTTATAACACCCTTAAAGTATTATAAGGTAATACTTGGATATAGATAGCTAAAACGATATAACCCTTTAATTAGCTGGGTTAAAGAAACACTAAAATTTCGTATAACCTACTACTGAAGTTATTATTTAAAATACTACTTACCCTATAAATATACACACGACTATTTAAATTCGATATAATATAAATTACCCTTACTATAAACCCTAAACTAATATAATAAAGTTATAACTGCCGATCGCAGTAAAGAATGTAAAGATAATATATTAAAACCCCTTAAAATTCGTATAATATAAGCCGCACCCTTTTATTTATTAGTAAGAAAATAAAACTATAAGATCTTTACTATAATACTAGAAGATATTAAAAAGGCGTTAAAACCGAAATAATATATTAACCCCCAACCTCTTATACCTAAAGAATATTATAATCTAATTAATACGTTTAAGAAATGATTTGCAGACTAACTACCCCCATATTAAGATAAGTACGATTTTAAAATAGAACTTAAACCTGGTATAACGCTAAAGTTTAGCCTATTATACGGTATATTATAAGAAGAGCTGCTAATAATGCAATAATACCTTAAAGAGTACTTAGAGAAAGGATTTATTCGCCCTAGTTAATTACTATTTGCCTTGCCTATACTATTCGTTAAAAAACCTAAAGGAGGCTTAAGGTTCTATGTTAATTATTAAGCCCTAAATATAATTACGATTTAAAACTAATATCCAATTCCTTTGCTTTAAGAAACGCTTAACCGCTTAGTAAAAGTACAATACTTTATAAAGCTCGACGTAGTCGCTGCCTTTAATTAAATCCGTATTTATAAAGGAGATAAAAAGTATACGGCTTTCCGTATATAATGGGGACTTTTTAAATACCTAGTAATGCCGTTTGGTGTAAAGAACGGTCTTAGTATATTTTAGTAATATCTTAATAATATCTTAATTTATTTGTCTTTACTGTTTAAGCATTAGAAGCACGTCTAAATAGTCCTTAAACGCCTATAAGACGCGGCTTATGATGCGATATTAAGAAATGCAAGTTCTATATATCCGAAGTTACGTACTTAGGCCTAATTATATCCCGCGACGGAATTAAAATAGACCCTAAGAAAATTGCTGCGATTATAAACTAGGAAAGTCCTAGTAGTATATAAGATATCTAAGGATTTCTAGGATTTATAAATTTCTACTGTTAATTTATTAATTACTTTTTAAAAATTGTTTAGCTATTAGTAAACTTAATAAGGAAGAATATAAGATTTAAATAGACTATTAAATGCGAATAAGCTTTTAACGACCTAAAATATTGTTTTATAATTGCTCTAATTCTTACCCACTTTAATCTGGACCTTAAATGTATTATTAAAACAAACTTATCTAATTATGTACTAAGAGGAGTGTTATTATAATATAATAAAAACGGCGAGCTGCGCCTAGTAGCCTTTCTCTCCCGGAAACTTACCCCTACTAAATTAAACTATAAGATATATAATAAGAAACTGCTTATAATTGTTAGATACTTTAAATAATGGCGTCCAGAACTTAAAGGATTGTTATTCCTAATACGCGTATTAACGGACTATAAAAACCTATAGTACTTTATAAATATAAAGCAATTAACGCAGCGCCAAATTTGTTAGGCTAAATACCTCTTATAATTTAACTTTAAGATTATATACTAACCTAGTAAACTTAATTAGAAGCCTAACTTATTAATATAATAATTATAGGACTTACCTATAAACGCCTCTAACGAACGGATTATAAATTTATTATAAATTCTACTACCCCCTAAACGCTTTAAGAAACTACGCCCTATATTTTTAAACGCGGAGCTTAATAGGAATAAATTAGAAATTAATAAGTGGGATATAGAAATTAATAAATTAATAGAGTATAAATATAAGAACGACCCCTAGATAGTAAATATAATAAAAGCAATTTAAATAGGGAAATGGCAATATAAAAATATTACACTCGCTAAATGCAAAATCTGTAATAATTGGTTATACTATTAACAGAAGATGGTAGTCCCGAATTCCAAACCCTTATAATTTAAGATACTCGAATTTATACACGATTCCCCTATAGTAGGGTACCCTAGCCGTATAAAGACCTATAAGATTATCTAATAAGTATATTACTGGCCTATAATGCACGACTATATACGAAAATATGTTTAAGTATACAGAATGTGCGTATGTAGAAAGACCTCTTATATAAAAAAGCAAGGAGTACTTTAACCGTTGCCAATTTTAATGCAAAGATAGCGAGATATCTTAATTAACTTTATAGTTAACCTGCCTAACAGTAATAGGTTTATAAATGTTATAGTAGTTGTTAACTGTTTTATAAAAATGCGATATATAATTCCTATGGACTTAATTAATGTAATATTAGTAGCTAAATGTTTTATTAAGTACGTCTTTAAGCTACACAGACTTTTTAATTTAATAATATCTAACTACGGAAGCCAGTTCGTTTTAGACTTCTAGCAAGCCCTATATAAATAATTAAGTATATAAATATAACTTTTAACTATATTTTATCCGGAGATAAACAGTTAAACTGAAATTATAAACGTAATTATAGAATAATACCTATAAATATACTGCTCCTACCTATAAGACGACTGGGAAAAGTGGCTACCTTTAGCTAAGTTTACTACAAATAATATAAGAAACGAATTAATAGGCGTAACGCTGTTCTATATAACCTACGGATAAGACCCTTAACTTAGATTTAAACTATAACCCAAAATTAATATAATAGGACATACAATTAAGAGGATTTAACTAATTAACGCGTATAACTTCGCTAATTAAATAAAGTAGTTAACGGAATTATTATAAAGTAAATTAGCGTACGCTTAAATAATATAGAAATAGCATATAAATAAAGGACGAGCTCCCGTATAGGACTTTAAGGAAGGTAATATAGTTTACCTAAATACATAAAACCTAAAGACTTAATAACCCTTAAAGAAACTAGACTAGAAGTTTACGGGCCTATATTAAATTAAAAAAAAACTAAGCCTATACGCTTATAAGCTTAAACTACTAACTAAAATAAAAATATATTTAATGTTTTATATAAACTTGCTATAACCCTTAAAAAGTAAACCTATAACTTGCGAAGTGCCACCGCTACCTCCCGTAATTGTTAATAACGGTAACGGTTCTTACTTTATTAACTTAATTAATAATATATAATAAAAAACACAATCTAAATAATTTAAACTTTTTGTTAAGTAGGAAAAATATATAATATAAACTTAGGAAACCTATGACTAGATTAAGACTAACGCGCCTTCCCCCTTTGTAAATAATCTATTACTGAGTTATAGGCCACTAAGTAGTACCTTGTTGATAACCTGGTAACGTTAAGAAAAAATTTACCAGCATTTAATTTTACTTTTCTGCCATTTCAGCATTTTCTAGCATTTCTAGCATTTTCTAGCATTTAGCAGCTAAATGCGGCATTTATTACTAAGTACTAGCATTTAGCGCCAAATGCCGCATTTATAATTAAGTATTAGCATTTAGCTGCTAAATGCTAGAAAATGCTAAAATAGCAGAAAAGTAAAATTAGATGCTAGTAATTTTTTCCTAAAGTTCTATATAAAGTTTAAAGTTCTGCACAAAGTTCCGCATAAAGCTTTGCGCGAAGCTCTACACGAAGCTCTGCACGAAGTTCTACACGAAGCTCTACACGAAGTTCTACACGAAGCTCTGCACGAAGCTCTACACGAAGCTCTGCACGAAGCTCTACACAAAGCTCTGCACAAAGTTCTACACGAGGCTCTGCACGAAGCTCTACACGAAGCTCTGCACGAAGTTCTACACGAAGCTCTGCACGAAGCTCTGCACGAAGTTCTACACGAAGCTCTGCACGAAGCTCTGCACGAAGTTCTACACGAAGCTCTGCAGCGAAGCTCTGCACGAAGTTCTACACGAAGCTCTACACGAAGCTCTGCACGAAGCTCTACACAAAGCTCTGCACGAAGTTCTACACGAAGCTCTGCACGAAGCTCTGCACGAAGTTCTACACGAAGCTCTGCACGAAGCTTTGCACGGAGCTCTTATACAAAGCTCTGCACGAGGCTCTACACAAGGCTCTACATAAAGCTCTGCGTACAGAGGCTCTGCACAAGGCTCTGCGCGAAGCTCTGCGTACGGAGGCTCTACACGAAGCTCTGCGTACGGAGGCTCTACACGAAGCTCCGCATCGGGTCCCCGCTATATTCCCGATAGCCTCTATACGTGCCTCTGCCAAGTATACCCCCTATATACACCTAGGTAGCCACCTTATTTTTTACCCTTCCTTACATCCTCCCTACCTAGGAAGACACTAGAACGACAGCCAGTAGACGACCGTCACCGGAGCTAGACGACCGTTAGAGCCAGACGACCGTCGTTAGAGCTAGACGACCGTCGCCGGAGCCAGATGACCGTTGCCAGAGCTGGACGATCGTCGTTAGAGCCAGACGACCGTCGTCCGAGCCAGATGACCGTCATCAGAGCTAGACGACCGTTGTCAGAGCTGGACGACCGTCGCCGGAGCTAGATAACCGTCGCCAGAGCTAGACGACCGTCAGAGCCAGACGACCGTTATTAGAGCTAGACGACCGTCGCCGGAGCTAGATAACCGTCGCTAGAGCTGGACGACCGTTAGAGCAAGACGACCGTCAGAGCCAGACGACCGTCGTTAGAGCTAGACGACCGTCGCCGGAGCTAGATAACCGTCGCCAGAGCTAGACGACCATCGTCATCGCTATACGACCGTCGCTAGAGCCACACGACAACCGTTTAAACGACCAGCCAGCGAACACGATAAACGATTCGATCAATCGATCGAATCAAGGTGACATAGACAGGTAGGCACAGATAGGTAGGCATAGACGGGTAGGTATAGACAGACAGACAGACAGACAGATAGGTAGGTAGGTAGGTAGGCAGGCAGGCAGGCAAGTAGGCAGGCAGGTAGGCAGGCAGGTAGGTAGGCAGGTAGGTAGGTCGGTAGGTAGGTAGGTAGGTAGGTTGGTAGGTAGGCAGGTAGAAGAGAACCGTCGCTATATTATATTAAATTATCTAAAATAATATAATTTATTTTGCACTAACTGTATAGACTAAGCAAATACTATTAAGTGTATAGAAAGAGCAAAATATACAGAATGCGTGAGAAGGGCATTATGTACAGAATGCGCGAGGAGGGCATTATGTATAGAATGCGCGAGGAGGGCATTATGTATAGAATGCGCGAGGAGGGCATTATGTACAGAATGCGCGAGGAGGGCATTATATATTAATTGCGTATTAAGTGTAAAATGCGCAATTAGCTGCACTATATTATTAAATACAGCAGTATGCCGCACTGCATTGTTGAATATAGCAGTATGCCGCACTGCATCGTTGAATATAGCAGTATGCCGCACTAGATTATTAAATGCAGCAGTATACAGCAGTATGCCGCACTAGATTATTGAATGCAGCAGTATGTAGCAGTATGCCGCACTGCATTGTTGAATGCAGCAGTATGCCGCACCTTAGTCGATACCATACGCTACACGTTGTAGTGCGCGGAATGCGCATTTGGCCGCCAAATGCTGCTAAATGCTGCAAAAATGCTGGTAAATTTTTTCTTGACGAAAGGGGTTTATTAAGCCTAGCCAGGCCCCTTTTACCTCCCCTATTTTCTTTATAAAAAAGCTAAACAGAGGACTTTGTTTCTATATTAACTACCGTAAGCTTAACAATATAACCCGCAAAGACTATTATCCGCTGCCCCTACTTAATAAGACACTGGCCCGAATAAATAGAGCTAAGGTATTTACAAAGCTCGATATCCGTTAGGCTTTTTATTGAATTAGAATAGACCCCGGATCTGTAGATCTTACTATATTTTGGACTTAATATGGATTATATAAATATAAAGTACTTCCTTTTGGACTAACTAATGGACTAGCTACGTACTAACGATATATAAACGATGTACTCTTTAACTACCTTGACGACTTCTACACGGCCTACCTAGATAATATTATAATTTACTCTGAGAATAGGTTAGAATACGAGGAGCACGTCTATAAGGTCCTATAATAACTCTATAAGGCTAGCCTCTAGGCTGATATTAAGAAGTTAGAATTTAGTGTGAAGCGTATAAAGTATTTAGGGTTTATTATTAGTACGGACGGAATTGAGGCTGACCCGGAAAAGACGGCCGTAATTAATTAATGGGAACTACTACGGACTATAAAAGGGATATAGTTATTCTTAGGCTTCTATAACTTCTACTGACGCTTTATTAAGAACTACAGTAGGATTACTTAGCCCCTTAGCCGCCTTACTATAAAGGACTGGCCCTTCTACTTTGACACCGTATGTAAGCAGGCTTTTAATAAGCTTAAGAAACGACTGGTCTCCGCTCCCTTACTTAGCCACTTTAACCTAGAACGGCCCTTAATGCTAGAAACGGATGCCTTAGATAGTGTTATTGCTAGCGTTTATTCCTAGAAGTAAACGGATGGAAAATAGCACCCTATTGTTTACTACTTAAAGACTATAATAGATGCTGAGCTAAACTACCCAATCTACGATAAAGAAATGTTGGCTATTATCTCTAGCTTTTAGCACTGGTGAGTACAGCTAGAAGGGACCCCTAAGCCTATCTAGGTAGTTTTAGATTATAAGGCCCTAGAATACTTTATAATAACTAAGGCCCTTATGGCCTGGTAAGCGCGTTAGGCAGATATTCTATTCTAGTTTAACTTCCTAATTATATATAGGCTAGGCGCTACTAACCGTGCGAACGCTCTTATAAGACGTAAATAGGACCTAAATAACCAGATAGCCGCGAAGATCTTATTATCAACCCAGACGCTACTATAACTAGAGCACCTTAACCCCCGGATATAGGAAGAACTAAGTACTAAATCTTTAAGCGCTGAGATATGTCCTATTAACCCTACGGAATTTGACCTTATTGATAAACTACTATAAGTAAACTGTATAGACCCTTCGCTACAGGAATACCGTAAAAAGGTAAAGGATGTTACTAGCCTATGGTTCCTTAAAAATGGACTGCTTAAGTACCAAGAACGGCTAGTAGTAGCAGAGGAACGGAACTTATGAACCCGGCTTATTACTAAAGTATATACCTAGGTCTCTACGGCCTACCCTAAAAAAAATAAGACCTGTAAGATTATTAGTAACCGTTACTACTGGCCCGGAATAGTTATAGATATTAACTGTTACATACGGAACTGCAATAACTGCCGTAGGTCTACGATTCCACGAGATAAAACCCTAGGACTATTAAAACCTCTTCCAATATCTAACCGCCCCTAGTAGTATATCTTTATAGACTTCTATAAGCTACCTATAGACCGTAACAGATATGATATAGTTATAATTCTAGTTAACCGCTTTGGTAAGCGCCCGTTCTTAATCCCCTATTATAAGAATATTAATGCTAAGGAGGCGGCCTAACTGTATATCCACTACGTCTACCGCATTTACGGACCACTAGATACTATAGTATCCGATTATAGCCCGTAATTTATATTGGCCTTCTAGAACGAGTTTACCTGGATCTTAGGTATTAGGCTAAAGCTCTTTATAGCATACTACCCCCAAACAGACGGCTAGACGGAGATTGTAAATTAATATTTAAATTAGAGACTCCGGCCTTTTATTAACTACTTTTAGGATAACTAGGGCGAACTGCTACCCCTAATGGACTACGCCTAGGCGACTCTACCCTATAACTCTACGGGATTTGCACCTATCTAACTAGAAATAGGGTATTTACTCTAGATAAGCTTTAACTGGGATAGACCAGAAGGACTACGGACTGTACGCGAGAAACTATCTTATAAGGAAGCCTAGCAGTACGCTAAGCGCTTAGAGGAAGCTTGGACGGTAGCCCGTATAAATCTAGAAAAGGCTTAGAAATTAATGGCATAGTAGGTAAATAAGTATAGGCGCGAACCTAACTTTACCGTAGGCGATATAGTCTGGGTTATAATAAAGAACTAGAAGACGGAACGGCCTAGCTATAAGCTAGACTATTAGATGGCGGGACCGTACGAGGTCCTTAAGGAGATAGGTAACTTATATAAAGTAAAGCTCCCGGATTTAATTAAGGTTTACCCTATTTTTTCGCCAGATAAGCTATGGAAAGCTATAAACAACCTATTGCCGGGACAAAAGAACGAACCTCCCCTGCTGATTTAAGTTAGTGGCGACGACAAATAGGAGATTAAAGAAGTACTGGCCTGTAAACTAGTAAGGAAAACGCTAAAGTACCGCGTTAGTTAGAAAGGCTATGACCTAGACTCTACCTAGTACCCTATATAGAACTTTATTAGCAGTCCCTATAAGCTTTAAGAATTCTATAGCTATTACCCTAATAAACTAGGACCCCTAAAGTACCTAGACGAGTGAATAGAGTGCTAGTATAGTAAAGACAATAGGCTACCAGAAGAATATAAAGATAAGAACGCCCTATAGGAGTAATACGGACACACAAAGCCTGAGGGCAGGCTTTACTGAAGGGGGGGGTAATGTTACGGCACTGGCAGAACTCGGTTGGCAGAACTTAGCAGATCTTCGCACTGGCAAGTTGCCACAGATTGCCGCATATTGCGGTCACGTGACGCGAAGATCTTATATAACATCGAGCGGCGCTGCTCTTCTTCTCCTTTCCTTTCCCTAGCTTTAGATTCTCGTTTATAGACAATCCAATCGTATAGGCTTGCGCGACCCTTTTGCCGTGCTAATGTCTCGATTAACTAAGTCGCTAATAATTCTCATACAAGTAGTGAAAGGATTGGACTAGAGTGGAGTGGATTTGACCCCTAAATCCACTCCATACGCCTAAAAGCTCGTGGAGCTCCAGGGCTCCAGTATGGCTCCATATCAAATATATACTATAAATAGTAAGTCTTGGCGGTAGGGTGGTGTTGAGGAAAAGAAGGAAGACTTGATTAAGCTTATTATCCCTTAACACGTTAGGGCACCCAGAGGAGAAGGCCCGTGCGCGAACACCAAAACTTGAACAACGCGTTTATCTAGGCGGCAGCGTCATTCAAGGACTTATTTTAGCTGCAGTATCTATAAAATACCGTTCTGCAAGAAGTACGGCCGCTAGAGACTTTATATCAAGCGACTCAACTCCAAAGATAAGCTTATATATTATTTCGCTATGAAATCAGAAGCTTTGTATTCCTAAGCACAGGCATTGAATTCTATTGATCTGATTGGTAGGCTCTTATCGATAACACGGGTGCCCAAGTTGACGTGTTAAGGGATATTAACTCTAAATCGCTTGGCTTCCTATACAAAAGCCTCCTCATCTTCTACCTCAATCGCCTCAAAAGCAGCGTACGCGTCTTCATCGGAGCTCTTATTATCGCCATCACTAAGCTTAATAGCCTCTGGCTCAGCCGGAGCTGCCTCCGCTACTACCTTTGCAGCTTCCTCCGCTGCCGCCTTTGCAGCTTCCTCCATGGCCTTTTGGTATGCTGCGACTCGGGCCTTTAAGACCTCCTTTGGTGATACGGATTGTGGTGTAGGCTCTCCCTTTATAATTCCCACTTCCGAACTGTTAAACGTGCCCTTACTTGGAGGCCCGTACCAGTGGCGGAGACACTTATTTGCCTTAATAATATCCATTTGTAAGCGAGAGCGACGATCCTCTAGAAGAATCTTATAGCTGCTAAAGAGTCGCTCGCACTTATCTGATATAGGTGGTATTGTAAATATATTAAGGGCGAACTGAGCAAGATCGGGTTGGCTGTTATAGCGATCTAGCCAATATTGTATGACATTAAAATCGTCAGAGTCGTCTGTACGGAGGTAGTTCGTTTCTAAATATTCCTGCAAGCAATTAGGAGCGGTAGGAGGTGTATCAGCGGGGTCGTCGGCATGTGTCCTTTTAAGACGCTTATGATTATGAGTAGAGGTATAGATCTTTGGCTTTGACGGCGGCGGTGTAGAATTATCTGTTGTCGCTAAAGGCGTACTTTGAGTCTTGCCTTTGTATTTAAGCCAGAGCTCTTGTACAAGAGCTTCAACTTTTGGAATCTAAGCCCGCTTATCCTCATGCGCCCCCTAATTGTCCTGAAACCACTGCATCTTAAGTGTTGGGTTAAGAACGATCGCTGCGTAGTAAGCAGCTGTCTTATCTGCCTTATAGTAATACTTCTTACACTTCTGCCATGCAGCCTCCGAACAGCCAGCCAATTGCTTATAGTTTTGTGACTCCGCAGTTCGTCGTTTCTGGGAGGCGAGCTTAGTAAACTTTTGCTGAGTCTTTTTAAGCTCCAGTAAAAGCCAATTAAGAGTCTGAAAGTGATCCGCAAGGCCCGTATGCTTGCCTTCTACCATAATGGTAGCTTCGTAAAAAGTTTTAAGGTGATCGTGTAGATGCTCAAGCTCCCGCCAATGTCGCGCAAGAAGTAGGTCATCTTTGCCGAGTGCTTTAACGCCGGGGCCTGGTGTATAATCCTCGCAGAACTTTGTAATACGTTCCCTATAATTAAGAAAGCGAGAAATAGCTGAAAATAAGGAGTTCCAGCGCGTTTGATTGTTTTGAATAAGCTAGCAGCCATTAGAATTAATTTTTTGAAGATATTTGGATTTGATTTTCCTCCGGCTAATTAATAATCCATACCCGAGCGAATTAAACCCTTGTCTTTTAACGTTATACCCAAAATCTTAACCCAAATCTTAATACTAAGATATTATTATGTACCTCTAAGCTATTGAAATCAGCCAAAGCACCCCTAATTTGAATCCTTTTAAACGCCGCGCGATGCTGGGGAGTCATACGAATATACCGGACAAGATTATAAAGCAATCCAACCGCTCCGCGCTTTTTCTAAAGTTGCTCTATTCTTTTAAAATCCTGGTCGCGATATGCAGCAGCTAAATCCTTATAGATATTCTCTGCATTAACCCCTATGATAAAGGCCTGGGCGTAAAGGTTCGTAATATGTCCAAAACAACGAAGTTTACGGGCCTTCCGTTTCTTTACTAACATTCCTAGGTAGAGCGCTCGAAGTATTGCCTTAATACACGTATCATTTAACTCCGCATTGTTAGTTATAAAATACCCAATATTGCCGCAGATCCTATAGTCTTTAAAGATATCAAGAAGGACAGCTGCCATATTCTCACCACTGTGTTCACTAATAACTTCGCGAAGGCCTAATACTACATGGCGACGCCTGCCTGATTTATTGATAAAATGTGCCGCTACACTAAGGACACTAAGTGCATTTGGCAACGTCTAAAGATTAAAAGATATCGAGATTATACTGCGGGCATTCTTTAGCTCCTTCCTTAATTTATCCTTCCGCGATTTAAATGACCTTTTAACCTACCCGCGAATCGTTTTAGAGGCCTTTGGCAATAACTTCTTAAGCCCAGGGTATATAAAGTATAGCAGTTGTTAGAAATAGGCGTTTTTAAATTCGAAGAATGCGATATAATAATAGACAACCTATCGTACAAGCAGCTGCTTAAAAGTGTCAAAATTACGACTCCAAATAAGAGACCTCTCGGCAGGGTAGTCTTTAATTGTTGGCTAAGCCGAAATAGGATCACAGTGCTTTTTCAGTAAGCCCGTAGCTTTGTCCATATTATGGTTGTTAACAAGGTAAGTTAACGCGGTAGATCTTCCACTTAATACAATCAAGAGCTCCTGCGGCTTCTTTAACTTCTTACAAATGTAACAGTAGTAATATGTTGTCGAGCCATCGCCTTCTTTAAGTTATAGATCCTCACCCTAGAGCCATATAGGTGACGTACGTTGTTTAGTATGCTTCGGCTTCTTCGTTAAGGCTTTACAACGAATATAATTGCGGCCCTGCAGCTTAAGCTTAAGCACCTCCTTGGTGTCGTTAGCGTCCGAATTAATTAATTTTGGAGCAAGGATAACTTCGTTAGATTAGGGGGGGGTGCGAATTAACAGATATCGATCCATCGCAGAGGGAGGGGAGGAAGTTAAGTACAACACTACGGTTGGGGTGGTAGATGCGAGAGAGCAATTGCAGAAGCAGCAGTAGCTGCGACAGAGTGAGCAGCTGTCCTTAATTCTATGGCTAATACTCTACTAATTAGTTAACGAGTTAACAGTGCAGTCGCCAGAGTCGCCGATTGGCTTCGCATTATGCATTGACTCCTTAGCGCTCTATTCCTCCTTAGCCGCAGTTCGAATTGGGTATAGATCTGGAGCTCCAAGAGTCAAATCAGCCTCAAATCCACTCCTATCCACCAATCAGAAGGCTTAATCCAAATCCACGTCGAATCTGAATCCAACCAGGAGCTCCAAATAGACCCCGGTCCAAGTAGATCACTGCATACAAGATAGGCTTAATTGCCTACCAAAATACAGGGTGTCTCTGTCACTGCAGTAGCTACTACAGTGGTAGAGACGCCTTAAATATTTAATATAACCGACTACTGAGGCTGTTAATAAGTGAAAGGTAGGCTACCGATATAGTGCGAACGATATAGTTGTTGATATCATTTATAGCCTGTTTTTGCTTTTAGTGTACGCGTAGATCGTCCTTGTATTTGGCGTAGAGCTAGTTATAGGTAGTAAGCTGGTTTAGGTCTAGCTTTGCTATCAATGTAGCCGTGGGTAGTATGTCCCTTAGTATAGGCCGACTTAGTAGTTCTAGCTTTAAAAGATCGTCTTTCTTCTTAGATGGGTTGATATACTGCTATACCTCATTAGTTTTGGCTGTGTTTTAGATAATAAAGAACCATTAAATCCAATCAGATGGCTTGTTAAGGATAAGGTTGATTTTTAATTTAGTAGAGGTTGTTATTTTTAGAATTTAATAGGTCAGGAAGGGTCCAGGTTAGGGTCCAGCTAGCGTCTTAGCAGAACCTTATTTGGACGTTCCGAACTTTTAATTTAATTCGTCAGTTTAGATTACCAAAATCCAAAATTTTGTCACAGGGAGCGCGATTAATGACTCCTACTAATAGCTCTAACCACGTTTAATTTTTGATTTATAAATCGGCAGATCTATAGGTAATAGTTATTGCAAGCAGCTCCAGGTGCGGTATATATAAAATCTTAACTATAGTATAGAGAAGTCGTGGCTGCTAATATGGGGTCCCAAGTATTCTCGGAGGTCACGTGACTTCTTATATAAGCGACATTTCCGCCCTTCAAAAAAAAATTAAAATTTTCCAAAAATCGATCAACGCTATAGACAGCAGTAATATTAATCCGGCAGTACTGCCAATTCTCCCTATATACCATTATATGTATATCTAACAGCTCTAGAAGCGGTAAGAAGGTAAAATAGATAGGGGGGTTGAAATTTAGAAAATTGGATTTCGCGGTTAAGCTGTTCAAAAGTTAGGAAACTAAGACGAATGCCATATTCTCCGCTTACCTCCGAGCCAGTATATAATTTCCTAATTAGGAAAAGTTGTTTATAAGTAGTTACTACTGCCTCCGTGCAAAATCTTCTTATTATACCTCTTTAGTCTTACTTATAGTTGACTGAAACCGTTCTATATTAAACCCACGTTCGAACATAAGCCCTAAAAGCTTCTTAACTCGTAAGATTGCTACATAGGTCAGCCCAGCTGTCTTATCCTTTTCCTTAATATCTAGAACCACCCGGTTAAGTATTAGGCCCTGGCTTTTATATATAGTAAGAGCAAAAGCTAGAGTAATTGGAAATTGACGCCGTAAATAAGAGCCTCTTATACCCTCCTACTTATAAAGCACAGAAAATATAGGGACAACTTTCTTACCATCCTGCCGAGTAAATAGGGCAGGTCCGTTATACCCATCTACCGCAATTAGTAGTGACTGAGGCTGATCCTTTTTAATATCTGCGTGTCCCTTCCATACGACATCTTTAACTATACCAGTAGTACCGTTTACTAAGCCTAGTTTAACCCAGATATTATATATTAGCATTACTTTCGCGCCAATATATAGGGCTAGTTTCTCTATAGTATCGCACTAATCAGGAGTAACTTTCCGCGCACCTACACCAGTGTTAACTAACTTAATAGCCACCACTGGCTATAAAAGGTCGCGAAGCCGAATAGTGTTATACTTGCCTACAGCAGCGCGTATACCATATAGCCGAATTGCGTTATTAAAGCCCGCAACCTTATTGGTAAATAGGCCCTGCTTACACCTAGTTAAAAGAAGCTTCCAGGTCAAATCACTTATAGAATCACTACGTAGCTCCGCAAGGGCGGTCCTAAATGTAGAGCTCTTAGCGTCATCACCGCCCTGCCGCATAACTTGATCTAGGACAGCAGTTCGGTCAATCGCCTCATAGGCTCCCTTTCCATGGCTAGCGAGCTCTGACGGCCTAGCGGATAGATTACTATATAAGGCCGCCTGACCTACAGGGGGAAGCTGATGGAAATTACCTACTAGTAAGATGTTCAAGCCCAAAGTAGTCGTCGTTACGCGTAGGGTAGATCTGACGGAGGCGGCGATCAATCCAGGCCAGATATACTTGCCCGATCATAGATTTCTCGTCAAGGATGAGATAGTGAATATCCTTAAAAGCTTATTATAGAGGCGTAAGACTAGCAGCAGGCAATTCCTCAAAGGGGCGATTCACTGGCAACCTCAATAGTTCGTATATAGTTCTACCATTAATATTAAAAGCAGCTACTCTAGTAGGGGCGGCTCGAACCAATGGCGACGGCTTGCCATTGGACATGGCTATATTATAAAGCGTAGTAGACAGAACAGCAATAAGATGTGACTTGCCGGTTCCCGCCTCTCCATCAATGTTAATCTATAGTAGGGGGGGGGGCCAAGGCCTAATTGGATCTGCCTGTAGTAATTAACTATAATATTATAGATATAACGCTGACCTGGTTATAAGGAGGACGGAGTTACTATTTAGGATAGGCGGCTCCATGGTAGAGGCTATAGCTGTGCTTCCTGCTAAAAAGTCCTCTTATTAAGCTGCGGGTACGTACCACCTACTTTAGACTCGCACCTTTACTAATTACTAATTAGATTCTTCCACTTTTATATAGCAACGCTCCACTCCTTCTTTATTCCGTCTTAGTATCTTTATATATTATAATAAAGGACTTAGATATTATAAGGGGATAGGATATTAATGCTCGTCGCCTTAAGGAAATTAAGAGATATAATCTTGGATAACATATAAGAGGCCGGGCTTAAAAAATCCACGTTTTGTACTACTAAAGATAAAATACCATGCAATTAGTTTATTTAGAAGATTCTTAGCAACTTAACTAAAAAGGAACGTGCTTCAAACAGCTAGTCTAGATAGGCTATTATTCCTTTTATATTATCTTAGAGAACCAATGCCACTAAACGGTAAAATAATATAAAGTTAGAAGTTAAACCTAATTTAAACCCATAATAACGCTGGTATATACATTTACTTCCAAGCCAATCTCCGAATTATATGGTTTTATATTACTAAATAAGCCGTTCTTACTTAAAAATATAACCTTCTAGTTTTAAAGAATAAACCTAATCACCTAAAGTACTGTAAAGCTTTATATAGTCTATAAATTTTAAAAGGTAACACAGAAACTCTAATAGTTAAAGAAATTAGTTTCTCGCTATTTTAAGAAGTCGCAGTATTAGTAGGTTTTATCTTAGACAAGAATAAAATTACTTAGCTTAATATGGTCACTAATAAGGAGGTTTATATTACCTAGTAAGGGCCATTACAAGCCTTATTTTAGTAGTGTATGCTATATAATAGAAGTAGAGTAGAATTTCTACTTAAGAGTACGGATTATAAGTCCCTTTAATAACATCTAGCTATTTATATGCTAATAATTACAGCTAAGTATTTAATTATAAAAGCACCGTACTAATTACTAAATAAGTAGGGCATAAACCCTCCTAGAATTGCCGATACTCTAATCTATAGTATTCGCACGCTAAGGCCGCACTTAAGAAACGGCAGAAGATTACGCCTAAGCCAATCCGCAAGCACTCAGATATTAAGTTTATTAATAAAGATAGCGAGAATAAGAGCGATGCTTTATCTATCTTATTAACACGCAGCGGTATTCTAAATCTATTAAGTCTAAAGAAATATAATTATAAAAGGGAGTAACCTACTAGAGGCATCCACGGGTAAACTATGGTAAACTACGGCAAGCTACTAGAAACAGCCGCAATAATCCAGTTATCTAGCCTATGGACAATCCCAATAATATAAAGCATGGTAAAAATAATTACGATACTCCCTAGAGTAAAACTGCTTTATATCCCTAATTAGCTTAGACTCTATATAATAATTTAATACTATACCCGCAAAAGCTTGCCTTAGTAAAATTATAGAAACTAATATAATCTAAGATACCTTAGGTAAAAATGCGCCTAAGGATAATATAACCTAAGCTAAGGAGATATAGGCTATAATGCCTATTACATAAAGGTATAAGCATATAGTTATATAGAGTACATCTTAAATTAAACTAACATTAGCTCTTTTTAGATTTTAAGAGGCCGCTATAGCTAAAGCAGGAGGTAAGGTTTAATGAATAGAGCAATAGATATACAAATGTTCGGCTAAGCTATATAGAGTTCCTAAAAAGGCCGTCTTAGCAAAGAACCCGGTCCCTATTCCTAGTAAATAGGGTTTAAATCTAAAGTTTAAATCATTCCTATACTAGCTATATAGCGCATCTAAAATATTCCACTAAGAGCGCACGCAACTAAACGGTAGGGTTTTTGCTAATAGTATAGGAACCAGAAAAATCATAACCGCGTACTTAACTATTATCCTTAGTTACCACTATGCTATAAACCTAGACAAAGTAGATACTAATTAAGCGGCTAGGAATGCGAATTAGTATCTATAAAAGGATAACTAGGCTAAAGACGCCGAGTGTCCTAGCTAGGATAAGATGCCTTTTCTATACTTATATATAAATCGAAACGCCATATCTATAATGCGAAGACAGTATAATGCAAATCTAGTTATTATAATTCTAAGTGTAATTACTAGCTAGAGAGACAATTATATCTTATTATTTAAGGACTCTACGCTTGTAATAAAAGAGCAGACGCTACTACGGTTTATAATATACTATGAGATAGAAGGTATATCTAAAGGAATGGCGCGACCAAACCCTTAGGAATAGCTTTAAATGGGGACTTTAGGGGACTAGTCAGATTACAATGCGATAAATAATAGTCGGACTCTGTTGGACTCACAAGGTGATATCACGTATCTACAAGTTGTAGGTAGTATGATGGTTGTTGTTGTATATTCTTCTTGTCAAGAAAGGGGGAGGGCAAGGAACTTAAGGTTCCTCGCTACGGTAGTGCCGCGGCGACACGTGATGACACGTGACGACCGCTTACCTTATTCCCGACACTAGCAACTCTTCTTTTGTGGTTACCATCTATATACACTTATAGATTGCCACTATACAAAGATACAAAGCTAAGGAAAAGAAGAAGGAGAAAAAGGGAAGACACTAGGGGTTAACGCAAATACAAAGGGGCCACTAAGGCGCTAGTGGTAAGCGAGCCAATAGCAATTTTCCATGCCGGGCATAGGAAATCCTAATTGGTTGGTGGAATTTAGGGTCGGCAGAATATGGCAGAATTTGGCAGGTAACGCGTCCTAGAAAACTGTGTCGTTAAAATAGGGTTACGGAGCTAGCGGGACGTAACTGGATACGGCTAGCTCGAGCGAATGGGAACGACGGTTGACTAATAGGAATGCTCTTGAATTGCCTTTGTCATCGCATCTACCGGGTTGTCTTAGCCATTAATCCATCGAATCCCAAAGAGTTCTTGATGCTCCACGAGGACCTCTATGAGAACTTCCACGAGGACCTCCATGAGGACCTCTATAAGAACCTCCATGAGGACCTCCACAAGGACCTCCATGAGGACCTCCACAAGGACCTCCATGAGGACCTCTGCAAGGACCTCCACGAGGACCTCTGCAAGGACCTCCACAAGGACCTTCACGAGGACCTTCACGAGGACCTCTGCAAGGACCTCCACAAGGACCTCCATGAGGACTTCCACGAGGACCTCCATGAGGACCTCCACGATTGCTTTGTGGTCGACATTGATTGTACCCTCTGCCGTGTTCCAATTCCCTGCTAAACTTCTCCTGATCTTGTGGTGGTAACGTAGATCTGGGTTGTTGCGGAGGTTGTTGCGGAGATTGCTGCGGAGATTGCTGCGGTGGTAACGTAGAGCTTAATAGAACAGGGCGTGGTACCTGATCCTACTGTGGCAGCGTTTGAAGTTTGTTAGGCCGCGAAGCAAGGGGATCTTGCGCTTGCTTAGGTTAAGGGGCAGTAGTCGAAGTTGCGGGTTGCATTGGTGGATCCTGGGGAACTAAAGACAGAGGTAGAAGTGATAGATACAGAACTAAAGACGGGGGTAGCTGCGGATATTGCTGCAGAGGCTGCTGCGGAGGCTATTGCGGAGGCTGTTGCTAGGCAGGAGGAGGACCTTCTGAAGAATATCGGTTGGTTTTTGGTTTCCGTAGTTAACGTGTGATCTCAGCTTCCGTCCATATTGGTTCTTCTGCACTAGTAATAACGGCCTAAATATTGCTAGCAATTGGGTTACTGTTCTCAGCAACGTATACCCCATTCCTACGGAGGAAGTCTTAAAAGTCCCGAATAATACTAGCGTTACCGAGTGCCCAGGTGTCGGCGGTCCATCCTATAAAATCTTCCCTAAAGTATTCCCATAACTGTAAATCGGCGTAGTGGCTATCTCGGTAGAATAGAATATAGTGTAGGAGAAAGCCGTTAACTTGTTTTGCGGTACAGGTTGCCGTATCAAGGGCGGGGAATTCGTCCCAATCTTCATCGATAAGTTTCGCGTACATAGCTACCCCTAGTGGTAAGGAGTCTCTCCAGTCGTTTGGAGTAGCCATGGTTATGTATTATAGAGTTATAGGAAGGGAAATGTTGGTGTAGGGATTGTCGTTTGCCGTCTTCTGTCGCGACCGTGATTTGATAGTGGCTGTATTGTGTTTTTGTCGTTTAGTACGCGTCCGTGACGTATATTTGTTGTTTGGTACGCGTTCGTGACGTATATTTGCGATTACAGGGCTCAGGACCAGTTCTGGCCTTAAATCGCGAAGACTCGTAAAGCGTGTTGTTCTGCGTGATGGACGCAAGAATCTGTAATCTGGGGAAGGCTCAGGACTAGTTCTGGCCTTTAGATCCTTGGATTCGTGGAAGAGTTCTATTTAAGGTTCAGGACCAGTTCTGACCTTAAAAGACAGCTTCCCTTAGCACAAGTAGCACTGGTATAGTGGCTCGTCTCTTCTTAGTGAAAACCTAGCTGTTCTATAGTATAACAGTGAAGTTAACCACTGATCAGTGTTGGACTTACAAGGTGATATCACGTATCTACAAGTTGTAGGTAGTATAATGGTTGTTGTTGTATATTCTTCTTGTTAAGAAAGGGGGAGGGCAAGGAACTTAAGGTTCCTCGCTACGGTAGTGCCGCGGCGACACGTAATAACACGTGACGACCGCTTACCTTATTCCCGACAGACTCTTATAGGTAAAAAGAAAATACCCTACTTATAGTTCTCTAACGGCCCTCTATAGAAGTATATAGACTATTACAACTACGCTCTTTAGCAGAATCTTATAGGATAAGTTTTATAATAAAAAAAATAAAAAACTTATATTAACTAATTCCTTCATTCTTAAAAAAAAGTGGTACCGCTATACCTAAGATTCTTTGCCTAGGCTATTTCCAGTACAGTAATAGAGAATAGTGTTATGGATATATGCTGGTTTATTATAAGCGCCCTTAAAGATACAGATTGGGCAACCGCTTAAGCTAACCTAGCATTTTTAGAAAATACACGTCCGCGGAAGTTAATAAAATAGCTAAACTATAGACCTAATTTTTAAAGCAGGGAAGGAGCAACCCTAAAAGTGCCTTGTAGTCTGCGATATATAAAGAATTAGTTAAGGTCAGTGGCCTAATTCTTATAAATTTTCTTATTCGCCGTAACCGGGATACTATTGACTTTAATAACCGAAAACTAAAAGCTGTCCTAGGCTAGCTCTAAATTTAATACGTAAAGTATAATTATAAAACTAAAGAACTTAAATTCCTATACAGTATAGAAGGTGCAATAGTGTTAGAAATAGAAGAGGCATTCTAGTAGAAAATAGTTGAATAAGAGAAGATGGTTCTCCTACTGGGAAAAAACTAGTATAAATGGCCAGCAGCTCCTTAAGCAGCTACTTTACGTGCTATAATATAGTAATAACGCCCGGGTTACTTTTATAGAAGGATAGATTTAATAAGGATCTTCCAGATAACCAAAAAAATAAACGTTTAGTCTAATACTATACCAACGCAGTTAAAAATCCTATTAAAAGTATCTTGGATTAGAACAAGGAGGAAATTCTTTATAATAACGCGAAGTTTAAGACGCTTTTAGCTATCTATAAAGAAATTACAGTAGCACTATATATTAAAGGCTATCGTAGCAAATTTTTTATTAGTACTAATTTTTTATTTATTAGGGCGGTATATATACTAGCAAGTAGCAAAACACTCTATCTTTTTACCTCTTAATAGTAGTACGCTTAACTGGAACTCTAAGCTAATACTTATTTTAGGCCTTAGTTGCTAAATATAGTAAGGATGCCGTTATATACCTCCTTAGAGGAATACTACTAAAGTAAAAAGACCATATAATCTATAACTCGTGGAAGCAGCTAAACAGATTATAAACTCTCTTATTATTTCTAAAGGCTATTATAGAGGGTATTACTATTAACGGCTTCCCGTATTAAAAGTGGAATTCTAAATAAGCTTAAGTTTAAGAAAAATATAGACATAAATAAGCCTGGAAATTTAAAGAAGCAGCTAATGCAAATGTTATAGATTATAGTAGCGATGTGTTTTTAATCCTTTTAGCGCGGAATTAGGTAATATACTAGGTAGTTTGCCGTAAATTCTTCTTTAGTAGAAGAAGTATAACAGACTATTATTTTTAGAATTAGGCAATATAGTAGGCAGTATTCCGCAGTCTTATGGTTAGTAAAAAGCAAATACTAGATTTTTTTTTATAGAATTAAGTAATATACTCGGCGATATATAGCAGTCTTACAGCTAATAGAAGGCATATACTAAGTTATTTTTTATGGAACTGGGCAATATATCGGCAATATACCACAATTCTTTTATTAATAAGAGAAGATACTATCTTGCTATTTAAGGAACCGGGCAATGCGCGGGTAATATATTGCAGTACTCTATTAATAAAAGAAGCCGCTAACTTATAACGCGGGAACCGGGCAATATATAAGCCAATATTCGGAATACTCTGCTTATAAGAGAAGCCTATTAGCTTATAATGTAGGAACCAGGTAACGCACGATTAGGTATATCACAGTGCTCTATTAATAAGCAGCGCCTACTAGTTTACTATTTAAGGACCTAAGTAATACGCTAGGCTATATATCGTAGTGCTCTATTAATGTGGCAAGTCTGCTAGCTTATGATATAAGAGCTAGGCAATATATAAGCTAATATATTAAAATACTCTGCTAATAGACAGTACCTACTAGCTTGCAATTTAAAGAATTGGGCAATATACCTAGCAATATGCAGCAACTTCGTGCTTAGTGATAGAAGTCTGCTAGCTTACCGCTTAAGGAACTGGGCGGTATGCTAGGCAATATACGGTAATTTCGCGCTTAGTAATAGAAGTTTACTAGCTTACCGCTTAAGGAACTAGGCAATATACTAGGCAATATACAGCAATTTCTCGCTTAGTAATGGAAGTCTGCTAGCTTACCGCTTAAGAAACTGGGCGTGTACTAGGCAATATATGGCAATTTCGCGCTTAGTAATTAAAGTCTGCTAGTTTACTCTTTAAGGCAGTAATCTTATTAAATTAGAGCTCTTGGCTAAAGTTATAATTAATATAAACTTTAAATCTAACTATTTAATTAGTAGAGTAGAGTAAATATAAAGTTAATATAGCTTTTAGAGCTTTAGATCTATACCTAATTTAAAATACAGTTAAGAAAAAATAGATTATTAGTAACTCCATACTTAATATAAGGCTAATTAGTAACTCCTAAAGCTCTGCTACTAACTTGGTGTCTATTAAGGGGCGTATTAACCATAAAATTTAGAACACCCGCTTATTTTACTACTATTCTCTTTATACTAGTACACAGCTTATTCTAGATATATGCCCTAATCGCAATACTATAGTCACGTTTGCATGCCTTATATAATATTATTATCTTAACCTTTTTAATCGCGATGAGCTTGTTTCTAGGGGGTTCGTATAGGAGGTAGGCAAAGATATAGGAAACGCCGATTATAGAGAAGACGTTAGTTAAGGAGGAGGCTCTATTGCTATACTAAAGTAGGGAGTCGCGATAGAGGCCTAGTGGCAAAGAGGGGCTCTTTTAAATTGCTTACTAATGTTAATTACGTATTAATATGCGAAGTTAAATCTAGAGCCTTATTCTAGAGCCTTACTAAATAATTAACTTAATTATAGATTTAAATAAGCCATGGTAGTAGCCGCCACTAATTATAAAACGGGTGATATTAAAAGGCGTACGGATTGAACAGTTATAATATAGAGGCGATTTACAACCGAATAGTAAGGAGCTTTAAGCTCTATATCCCTTCGTCTAGTAAAAGAGACTTTTTATATTAGGCGCTTTAGGCGCTCCTACCTAAGTTAGCATGCTACGGGCACCCTAGCTAGCGTGATTTTATTAGTAAGCCTCACCAAAACGCGTTAACTTATAATGCCGATGAAATACTATAGAAGGCCACCACCTATATATATATTTAAGGAAGTTAGGCAAAATGTCGTAATATATAATATTATAACTATAGGTTTCTACCCTTCCTCTATTAACCAGCTGCCAATTATATAGGATAATCTTCCATTAAAGTCTTCCTCTAAATTACTACTACCTATCCGCTTTATACGCATTCTTAACGTTAATAAGAATAAGCCTCCCTCTTAAATCTTACTGCTAAATACTATCCATCTATCTATTACCTACTCTCTATATTAGAACCAATTTCCCCTTAACTTAACTATATACTAGCCCTTAACCTATTTTTAAAGTAAACGTCGTAATAGTATATATACTAATAAGGAGTTATAGATATTTTACGCTAATTAGTTATTATAGATAAATAAAAACCCTAGGTATATAACTACCCTAGCTAAGCACACTAAGCGTCCCTATATTAAAAAGGCGTTATTAAAGAATAGAAATAGGACCACTAAGCCAGCTCTAAAGCCGCAAAAGAAGAAAGTAGCAGATAGTTACTAGAAGAAGATTAGAGGGTTTCTAATTAAGTAAGAGAAGAATAGTAAGGTAGCTAAAGCTATAAAGACAGCTTAGCTACCTATTAAGAAGCCTCCGCTAACCCATTCTATCCTACCAGCCGCTAGAAATGCCGCTATACGTAGTTTAAAGAGAATTAAGTTAAATAAAAACAGCGCCGTGGAGATAGCTATTATGGAAACTAGAAAACTATAAAGAGGGACCTCTTTAATATTATAAGTCAGACAATTAGTCGCATAAAGGAGGGATAGGATGCTTTATAGACTATATTACCCGCTAATCGCTAAAATAGAGAGTTTAAAGACAGAAATTAAGGAACTTTAAAAAGCTAAGGTTTAAAATATATCTATTATTAATCTAATCCGAGACGCCTAAGTAATAAAATAGGATTATCTCTAAGGTTATAAAACTATATTCGCAACTAACTAAAGCGCATAATATAAATTAAAGAAAGGTAATGTTTTAAGAGCTTTTGGTAAAGGACTAGCTTAAGGTTATAAGGGAGGACGTACTATATACGCCAAATAAGGTGTATTAAGTGCTATAAGTGGTTAAACAGTTTAACTAGCGGCTGTTTAATATAGAGGATCAATTAAGGGCGGTATAGAAGGGCTTAAAGAAGGCTATAATAAAGGCTTAATTAGCTTTACCTAGTCTCCTATTAAAAAATAATCAAAAATAATACGTAAATTCTATACTTAGCTAAGTTATTACCTTTTTATATTAGTAGTCTAGCAGAATTTATAAGGTTTAATAAACTAATAAGTTAATTTAGTTTTTAAATCCTAAAGATTATAACTATATAAGACTTATACTACCTAAGGCAATCTACCGCAAAATGCCGCTTGACTCGGCATTTTACGTATTTACTAGAACTTCTTAATTCACCTTACTATTAATAAGCATTAGATAACAGTAATTTACCTACTAGCGTTACTACGGGAGTACTTAACTTTAATATCCACTTCGCCTAACTCTTTACCTCTACTACCTTAACTAACTCTTGCACGGCACCTCTACGCGACATTAATTAGTTAATTAATTAGTTTAACCGCTAATTGCTGCTTTAAGCTATAACTTATACCCTAGAACTACAGCAATCTACCTAGTTAATTAATTCTTATAATTAGTTTATCTTACCTACCTACTTTAGACTTACACCTTTACTAAACACTAACTAGATTCTTCTACTCTTATATAGCAACGCTCTACTTCTCCTTTATCCCATCTCGGCATCTTTACGCATTACTATAAAGGACTCGGATATTATAAATGGATAGGAAATTAATACTTATCGCCTTAAGGAAATTAAGAAGACAATCTTAGATGGTATAGTAGAGGCTAGGCTTAATAAAGTCGCGTTTTATACTGCTAAAGATAAAGTACTACGCGACGACTTTATCTAAAAGGTTCTTAGCAACTTACCTAAGAGGGAAGGTATTTTAGAGAGCTAGTCTAAAGATACTATTATTACTTTAATAACATCTCAGAGAACTAATACTATAAAATAGTAAAATAAGTTAGAACCTAGAAGTTAGACTTAAACTAAATTCGAATCTATAATAACGCTAGCGCCTATATTTGCTCCTAAGCAAATCTTAAAATCACCAGGCCCTACATTATTAGGCAAGCCGCTTTTGCTTAAAAATATAACCTTCTAATTTTAAAGAATAAACTTAACCACCTAAAATACTATAGAGCTTTACACGATCTATAATATTATAAAAGCCAATACAAAAACTCTAACAATTAAAGAAATTAGTTTTTCGCTATTTTAAGAGGTTATAGTATTAGTAGGGTTTAACTCAGACAAGGATTAAATTATATAGGTTAATATTAAATCCTATAAGGAGGCTCGCATTACCTAGTAAGGGGCATTATAAGCCGCATTCTAGCAATGCATGCTATACCACAGAAGTAAAGTGGAATTTATACTTAAAAGTACCAATTATAAGTTCTTTTAACAACATCTGGCTATCTATATACTAACAATTGCAGCTAAGCATTTAATTATAGAAACACCGCACTAAATACCGCGTAAGCAAAGTATAAACCCTCCCAGCATCGCCAATACCCCAATTCACTAGTCTTTACGCGGTAAGCCTATATATAAAAAAAGGCGGAAGACTACGTCTAAGCAGACCCGTAAGCACTTAGAGTACTTAAATAATAAGTTTGTTAATAAAGACACTAAAAGTAAAAGCAATACTTTATTAACCTCATTAGCGTACAGCAGTATTCTAAGTTTATTAGGTTGGAAGAAACGTAGTCGTAAAAGGGAGCAACCTGCTAGAGCATTTAAAGGCAAATTACGGCAAGCTACTGAGGACGGCCGCGGCAGTCCAGCTATCCAGCCTATAGGGGGTCCTAATAGTATAGAGAAGAATAAAGACAATCATAATACTCTCTAAAGCGCAACCGCTCCAGATCCTAAACTAGCTTAACTATAGGTTATAACCGCAGACGATTTGGCTGGTAATACTATACAGGTTTCTACAGAAGACGATAACCCAAAAGAAGAGGCCCTTAAAGATATAATAAACGAAGCCAATAGGGAAGTAGAGGCTGCTAATTGTATTAAGTAAAGGTATAGGTATATAAGCATATAGAGTACATCTTGAATTAGACTAACGTTAGCTTTTTTTAGATTTTAAGAAGCCGCTACAGCAAAAGCAGGTGGCAAGGTTAAGAGAATAGAGCAGTAAATATATAAACGCTTAGCTAAGCTATAGGGGGTTTCTAAAGGGGCCCTCCTAGGGAATAATATAGTCCCTATTCCCCGCAGATAGGGTTTAAATCTAGAGTTTAGAGCGTTTCTATACCAGCTATATAGTGCATCTAAGATATTCTACCAGGAATATATAAAGCTAAATAGTGGGGTTCTTATAGACGGTATAGGGACTAGCAAAATAGTAACCGTATACTTAACTATTATCTTTAACTACTACTATACTATAAACCTGGACGAAGTAGCTACTAATTAAGCGGCTAGAAATGCTACTTAATATCTACCAGAGGGCCACTAGGCTAACAACGTTAAGTGTCCTAATTAGGATAGAGTGCCTCTACTATACTTATATGTAAATTATAACGCTATATCCATAATGCGTAAACAGTATAGTGCTAGCCTAGTTATCGCAGTTCTACATATTATTACTACCTAGAGAGATAATTATATCTTATTATTTAAAGACTTACCACTTATAACGCAAGCGCAGGCACCGCTAAGAGTTATAATATACTATTTAACGGCGGATGTTTCTCTAGGTATAGAGCAGCCAACTTTAAATAAGTAGCTAGAAATAGGAACGTTAGGAAACTAGACCGCCTATAATACTTTAAATATTTATTAGGCTCTTATAGATAAAGTAAAGACCTCTTACCTATAGTTCTCTAATAGTATCCTACTACTTAAAAAGGGCAATCCTTTAATTAGTACCTTGGCTGCCTCGGCAATAAGATTTATTATAATTACGACATCCAAATGCCTAAAACAGCGTGTTATTAACAACTTTATAATCACTAGAAGAGTCCACCGTTTCTTATCTAACAGTAAGCGAGAGGATAAAGGTTAGCAGTTAGTTAAGACCACGTTTTTTAGTAGGGTTTTATAGGATAAGTTTTATAACGAGAAGAATAAAAAGACTACAGTTAACCAATTTCTTTATTTCTACAAAAGTACTATACCGAAACGCCTTAGATTCTTTATCTAGGCTATATCGGGGACTTTAATAAAGAATAGTGTTGTAAACATATATTGGTTCATTATAAGTGGCCTTTTAGATCTAGATTGGGCAAGCGCCTAAAACAATAGCATTTTTAAAAAATGCACGTCCATTAAAGTTAAAAAAAAATAGCGAAGCTATAGAGTTATTTTTTAAAATAAGGAAAGAGCAACCCTAAAGGGGTCTTATAGTCTACGGCATACAAAGAATTAGTTTAGGTTGGCGGAGAAATACTTATAAACTTTAAAATTCGCCATACCTTAAATACTATCGGCTTTAATAGAAGAAAATTAAAAGTTATTTTAGGCGAGCTCCAAATTTACTACCTAAACTATAAGTATGGAACTGTAGAAATTAAATTGCTATAGGGTATAGAAAGTATAATGGCGTTAAAAATAGAAGAGGCATTCTAGTAGAAAATAGTTAAATGGAAAGAAGATAGTTCTCCTAAGGGGAACTAACCAGTACAAATAGCCGGTACCTCCTTAAGCACCTACTTTATGTGCCGTGTTGCAGCGATAACGCCTAGGTTACTTTTATAGAAGGATAGATATAATAAGGATCTACCAGACGACGACAAAATTAATATATAAGCGAAATTTTACGCAAAATTAATTAAATCTCCTATTAGAAGCATCTTGGATAAGAATAAGGAGGAAATTCTTTATGGTAATATAAAGTTTAAGGCGCTTTTAGCTATCTATAAAGAAGTTATATAATTAAAAAATATTAGGGGGTATTATAGTAAGGTTATTATTAGCACTGATTTCCTAACTATTAGGGCGGTATATATAGCAGTAAGTAACAAAACACTCTATCTTTTTACCTCTTAATAGTAGCTTGCTTAACCAGAACTCTAAGTTAACACTTATTTTAGGCCTTAGTTGCTAAATATAGCAAGAACGCTGTTATATATCTCCCTAAAGGAATATCACTAAAGCAAAAAAACCATGTCATCTATAACTCGTGGAAGCAGCTAAGCAGACTATAGATTCTTTTATTATCTCTAAAGGCTATTATAGAGGGTATTACCCTTAACGAGGCATACTTTATTATGCTTATAGAGCTTAATCCGTCCTTTAGTAAATAGGAACAGTTTATATACTATATCTACCAAATTAGCCAAGAAAACCCTCTTATAACAGCATATATTTTATATAATACGGCTTCCTATATTAAGGTTAGAATTCTAAATAAGCATAAGTTTAAAAAGACCGCTATAGATAAGATACTAGACGTAGACACAAATAAGCCAGAGAGTTTAAAGGAGCAGCTAGTAGAAGTACTCTAGCGAGGTATTTTTAATATTTTAGCGTAGAATTAAGCAATATACTAGGTAATTTGCCGCAAAGTCTTATCTAGTGGAAGAAGTATACCAGGCTGTTATTTTAAGAATTGGGTAATGTAGTGGGCAATATACCGCAGTCTTATGGCTAATAAAAGGCATATACTAGGGGTTTTTTTTTAATAGAGTAAGCAATGTTTCTTAGCAATATACCGCTTTCTTACAGTTAATGGAAGGTATATTAGGTTATTTTTTATAGAATAGGGCGATATATTGGCAATATACCGCAATTCTTGTATTAATAAGAGAAGTTTACTATCTTGCTATTTAAGAAACTGGGCAATAAGCGACCGGATATATCGCAGTGCTCTAGTAATAAGCGATAACTGCTAGCTTGCTATTTAAGGACCCAAGTAATACGCCAGGCGATATATCATGGTGCTCTATTAATGTAATAAGTCTGCTAGCTTATAACGCAGGAACTAGGCAATATACGAGCTAATATATTAGAATACTCTACTAATAGGCGACGCCTGCTAGCTTACAATTTAAAGAATTAGGCAATATACCTAGCAATATACAGCAACTTCATGCTTAGTAGTAGAAGTCTACTAGCTTGCCGCTTAAAGAACTGGGCAATATACTAGGTAATATACAGTAGTTTCGCGCTTAGTAATAGAAGTTTACTAGCTTACGGCTTAAGGAACTAGGCGATATACTAGGCAATATACGGCAGTTTTGTGGCTAATAACTAGAGTATACTAACTTGCCGCTTAAGGAACTAGGTAATATGCCAGGCAATATACGGTAATTTTATGCTTAATAATAGAAGTCTGCTAACTTGCCGCTTAAAGAACTAGGAGTGTGCCTATTAATATATAGCAATTTCGTATTTAATAAGAGAGGTTTACTAGCCTACCCCTACGGTTACATTTCCTATGCACTAGGAAATTTTTTTTAGCCACGTTGTTACGGCCGAAAATTAGGGTTGTGTATTTGTAGCAAATTGCCAAAATTGCGACTTACGCAGGTTTTGCAGACCCCGATTTTCGCTTGCAACAACGTAGCCAAAAAAAAATTTCCTAATACAGGGGACTAGCTCCCGTAGGGGATTTATTAGAGTAGGAGACTAGCTCCCATAGGGGATTTATTAGCGTAGGGGATTTATTAGAGTAGGGGACTAGATCCTATAGGGGATTTATTAGAGTAGAGGACTAGTTCCTATAGGGCGGCGAAATATATAGGCATTGGCTCCTGTAGGGGATTTGTTTAAATAAGGGACTTATTTAAGTAGGGGATTAATTCTCCTATAGCCTCTATTTAGGCGGTATAAGGCGGCTTCTAATAGGCTAGTAAGTAGATTACGTGTTTTATAGAAAAATAAAGCCTATATAAAATGGTAGGGTATAGGGACCTAATAATCTGGCGGAAGATTGGGTTATTCACTTTCCTGGGTTTATTTAGCCTACCCTATACTGTTTTATATACGTTTTAACTAAGGCTGCTACCTAGCCTTAACTACTTAAATCTTTAGTTATATTATAGAAGAGTATAAGATAATAAAATATTATTTTATTTACTCTGCTAATACCTTTAAATCCTTCTATACTTACTAGAGTATCTTCTTTATCCTAAAATATAGCTCTAGATTATCCTTCTCCTACCTCCCACTATTTAGAAATACTACTTTCCGGAGCCTATTAACCTAGGGGACTAATAACTAATAGTACGGCGTAAAGTACTCCTCCGCTGTTTTAATAAAATCACCTTTATAAGCTACCTCTCCTTTTTTTAACTTAGCTAGCTCTTTAGTGTCTATATAATTCCACTTCTTAAACCTTAGAATCGGCTTGCACTCCTTATTTGGACCCTTATAATAAATGCATATCTAGAAAAGCACCCAGAAGAATAACTCTAAATTATGCCTAAAGGAGTATTTCTTGCCTAGAAGCACTCCTATAGCTATAAACGCTCTTATACTAGTCTTACCCTATACTCCTAAAGGTCCTTCTTACTTCTCTTTAATCGCAAGATTAAGATTAATTAAGAATAACTTCTAGGAGGAATTATTGTCTTCCTTATTTATTAAGAGGTTGCTTATTAAAATGTTATATTAGAGGATGCCAGCCTATATATATAAAGACTTATATCCTTTAATGCCACCCTTTAGCGTAGTAAGTATTGCAGCCAAAGAGCTTACCTTATAAAGAGCCTTTCTATAGTTATAAGTAATAACGCGTTAATATACCCGATTCTATATAATAGGGCGCTTAATTAGAGAGCTTAAATACGGGCGCTTATTAGGCGGTAATGGGGCGTTAGTACAGCTAGATAACCTCTTTCTACTAGTATTTCGGCCTTTTCTTACACTGCCTTGCACTCTAGCTACGCTTAGAGGTACTATTAAGCTTTTAGGCTTATAGTTTATCGCTTTTGTAATATCCAGCCCCTTATAGATATTAAAGATGTTATTATTTTATCTACCTATATAAACAGTTCTATGGTAATAGTACCTAGCTACGTTAATTACTTCTTTTTCTGCTGCCTTACGTAGCAGTTTACCTTCTTTTTTACGCTCTAGGTACTACTATAAGTTTTTAATAACAAGAGGTATCTTAGTGGTGTTACCCTTATAGTGCGCTTTTTAGCAAGTTGTTGCCTAACTGGTAATATAGGGTGCCCGCTTTATAAGTTTATTAAGGATAAGACGCTCGGTCTAATTATTGCGTACAACCTTAATATATTGTTTGCCGTCTAATGTTAAAATAGTAGGGTTAAACCTAAGCTACTTTTTATTTATTAAGAGAAACCCTAATATCGCCGAGGTAAATTATAGTCCGTCTTTATTAATATCAAATAGTAATAATGCGATGCCTCCTACCCGGTTATACTCCTATAGCCGTATAATAGATCTATAGAGGGTAAAACCTAGGACAAAGCGATAATTGTCCTAAGTAGTAAAGACTTCCTTTACGTATTTCCCTAAAGCAAACCATACCTGTAAGGCTATATTGGTGTTTAGATTACTCTTTAGCTCTCCTGGTATAAGTATATATAACTAATAGTATTAAGAGCTTTCGCTAGCTATTAGATTATCTATAAAACTAATATTTAGCTTTTGCTTCGCCGTAGACCCTTATAAGGGCTGCTTAGTATATACAACGAGCTTTTATTATGTTTTTAGGGCAGACCTATACTCCTCTATAAAGCCTAAAAATAATTTAATTAGGTTATTAAACCACTCTAGGATATTATCTTACTCTACGCTTTTAGGCCAGTTACGCTAACCGCCCTTATCGGCGTATAGTGGATTATCCCCTTCCTTGCATTTCTTAAAAACGGCAGCGCTTACCTCTTTAAAACCTTCTACTTCCCTAAAGAATGCTTTATATAAGCTAGGAATCCCCACATAAAGAGGGCCTAGCTCCTCCTTTAAAACATTATTTACGTATTTCCTATATTCGGATAAGTTAACAAAGCTACTTATATTGCGTAGATATAGGGTTTAAATATAGAATGGTAGTGGTTAGGGGGGAGGCGTAGACTCTGTAATGGTAGCGATAGTTTTACTCTAAACGTCCTTATCTAATTTATAATTAAGAACTGTTTTTAGGAGAGGGGTGAACTATTTAATATTAAAGTTATCGGAATTAACTAAAGGGAGGAGTTAAAGAAGGTTATTATAAAGAGTGCCGCAGCTAGCGCTAGATAGGAGTAGTTAAGTAGCGGGAAGGTTTTGTAATGCTAGAATAAGATTAACAACAAGATTCTTAAGCCCTATGTGTATTAGACGGGACCTATAGTAGACTAATTAACAATTACTTTTATTGCCTATTTAGTGCAATAAGTCTAAAGAGCTAAAGATGCCTAGATTCTAATAAGTTAAGTTAAATAAATCGCGAAAGTTATTTAGCCCTTCCCTAATAGGTTTTGCTTTAATTATCTCTAATTTAGAGAAATTTGCTATTATGGGTAAACGCGATAAAAGCTATATTGGGGTGGCTGGCGTAGTAGGCGGATAGGTAGGCAAGAAGGGGAGATTAAAGAGGCTAGTATATAACGGACAGTATAATAGTAGAGAATTAAATAAGTATAGGAAGGTTAAGAACATATTAGGTGTGTCTTATAATAAGAAAATAACTAGGGAGAAAAGTGTAAGGAAGGAAATAAGGTATAAGCAAATACGCAGAGGATTAGAGATTAGGTATAGAAAAGTTAAGCCGATTTAACGTGGTTTAGATAATTGTAACTTAAGCTATAACTAAAAATAGCTTTTTTCTTCCAAGACCGTTAAATCGCTTGGCTTAACGCTATACCTTTTTGGCTATGTTTAGTATATTTAGCTTAGAATTAGGATAGGATATAGTCTTTAGAATTAGATTTAGTTCTTAGAATAAGATCCTATTTTTAATATTAAGAGAGATATCCTATATTTATCCTTAACATTCCTACCTTATTAATATAAAATTTAGAGTTAACCTACACCCTAGTTACCTATAAAAACGCTAAAGACTTTAATACCTTAACTTTAATTCTTTATAGAGGACTAAGCGAGTTATAGGGCGGCTAACTTATCGCTGCTAAGTATATAAAGGTAGAGGACTTATAAGCTTACTATAAGCGAGTTTTTAACTTTAATTTAACGTACATGCAAACGATAATAAGATACTCTTAACATAGAAGTAACTAGATAGAAAAATAATACCAAGCTAAGGAAATCCTAATTAGCGCCTTAATTCTTAGCGCCAGAAAATATAAATATAATTGCGAAAATCTTTTCTTATAAGAAATTTCTTATTTCTTTAGCTTCTTGGAGGCTCCATCTATAGTGCAATTTACCTTTCTTTTGCGTGTTCCTCTTATTAATAGATCTTCTAAATAATTATCTGGCGCCTCTCCTAGTTGGTCTCTTTACTTATATAGTTTACCCCTCTAAGCTATCTCTATTATAACATCTTTAAGCGGTTTATATATTCTAGTATAATAATAAAGGTAACGCGGGTTTTTAGTATAGTATAATATAAGTCTTTTATACGGTATACCCGCGGGTAAAACCTAGGTAGGATACTAGTATACTATTGCAATAGGACTATATATAAATATAACTAATCTATATCTAGGGTTTCGGAGACGCTTTAAGTCCTCTATTATATAGTAAGTTAGCAACCATAATAAGAGATACTTTAGTTATCCGTCTAAAATTGTAGTATCGGAAATTGTTAATACTTTAGTTAGGGGAGGTATATCTCTAAGGAAGTTTATAGAATTAGCTAAACTATTCTCTACTTAATTATTAGTATTGCTAAATAATATATAGATGTTTTATAAATATACCTAGAGGTACTGGCAAACCTTTAATATAAACCTTTTTTGGTTAAGGTAAGTCTGTTTTAGCCTCGCTATAGCTTTCTATTAGCTTAGGTAAGACTATCTTAGTTTTGCTGCGGCCTTTTAAGCTCTTAAGGTAATTGGTATATATTTCCGTATCCTCTTATATATTACCCTCCGTATTATTATCGATTTTATAAGAGTTAACCTCCTTAGTTGTATAAGTAGGTATAGAGGGCATCTGCTACTATCCTAGTTAATCTCCTTACTTATACGGTTTACTCTTCTTAGCTATCTCAATTATAATATCTTTAAGCGGTTTATATATCTTAGCATAACGGCGGAGGTAATAAGGATTCTTAGTATAGTATAATAAAAGTTTCTTTTGCAGTATAGCTACCGCTAAAACCTAGGTAGGATACTAGTATATTACTATAATAGGACCGTATAAAGATATAATTCCTCTATAACTGGGGTTTTGGAGATATATTATATCCTTTATTATATAATAAGTAGGTAACTAGGATATAAGATACTTTACTTATCCGCTTAAGATTTTAGTATTAGAAATTATTAATACTTTAGATAGATATATAGGGACTAAACCATTCTCTGCTTAATTATTAGTATTGCTAAATAATATAGGTGTCTTATAAATATACCTCTAGGTACCGGCGAAATATATTTAGAACCTACGACTGTATTTATCTGCTGGGATAAGCCTTTAATATGGTTCTCTTTTGGTTAAGGTAAGTTTATCTTAGCCTCGCTATAGTCCTCTATTAGCTTAGGTAAGTCTATTTTAGTTTCGCCGTAGCCTTCTAATCCCCTAAGATAATTAAGGTATATTTTTTATATACCTCCCCAAACCATATCCTCTTGTGTATTACCCTTTATATTATTATTATTTTCGTAAAAATTAGCCTTATTGGGTGTTTAAGCAGGCGTATAAGGCATCTGTTTCTACATAGGGTTAGAAAGCTACGATTATTTCTTTTCCCCGCTACTAGATGCCGTGTCTTTATTATTAATATAATTCTAAGATAATTTAAGGTTTCTAGTAGGTTAATAATTAGGTATATTATCTTCGGGGCGATAGTATATTATAATGTTTTTATAAGCACTAATTAAGGACTTATAGGTTATATTAGTAATATATCTAAGCTTAGTTAAGGTAATATATATAATGTCTAGTATTTTTATAAAGATGGTAAGGGATATATAGTTAAGAGGTTAGATTTAGAGGTAAGTTAAATTAATAGTATATAAGAACTAGGAGTATAATGTTTATATTCCATTTCTCTCCTAAGGCGGAGTTAGGATAGAAGGTAGAAGGGAAAGGCGGAGTATACTAGCCGCCCCTTTTTACTTTATATAGTGTCTATAGTATAATATTTAGTAGCTATAATTACTTTTAGCTTATATATCGTCTGCGCCCAAGACTATAGGTGCCTAGAGTAATCTATAAGTAAGGCATTATTAGGGGTAGCTATTAGCTAAGCTGCTGCTAAACTTAAATGGCTGACAATCCCTAACGGACGCCGTATGCCTTAGTAGGGTTTAGAAGCGTTTATATAAAGTTAGGAACTAGAATTAGAAGTTAATAATAACCCCTAATAACGCCTCTTTTAGCAGGAATAGCATTATATAATCTACTTCTGACGCCTATCCTTCCCGGGGCAAGACACTATCTAAATAGTAGACTTATTCTAGCCAGTTAATCTTATATATTAACCCCCTATCTATAGTAAAGGAGCTATTAGTGCCTCTAGGGTGGTTTAATTACTATTTTAGCTAAGCCCTTTATAAGCGCTCCGCCTTATATAGGTGGTAATTAACTTCTATTAATCTGCCTTACGTTAGGGGAGATCTTTTACTTAAAGCGCTAAGTAGCCGGTACTTAGAGGTCTATAGGCTTGTTCTATATCCTAATAACATTAACTACGATTTCTCCTTAAGTGGTATCCGTAACCCTAAGTACCTATAAGCGCAGCGTCCCTAAATTGTTAGCTAGTGAGTAGGCGTTTATAGATAGAGAAACCAACTTTAAAGATGACGGTAACGTAGAGGCGTTAGCTAGTTGGGAAAGTAACTTTAGTAATAAGGATTAAGAATGGGACGTAGAGATATTATATAACGGAGAAAATGGTTTTAGCACTAAAGATTAAGAAATAGGGGCAGATAGTAATAAAGAGATATTAAGTAACGAGGCTATATAGGCAACGGTTGGATATAGTGGCCTTAGCTTTATAGTCTTAAATCTATAAACATAGGATATAAATGTAAAGAATATTTTTAATAAAAGCTGGTAAAAGGGTTAAGGGGTTGTTCGGTTGCACCTCCGTTACGAATATGGAGGCTCCATATTGTAACGGAACCGGAGCTCAAATGTGAATATGAGGGTGTTGTTCGGTAGATCTGACACCGTTTNAATATGGAGCTCCTCCATATCGGTAAGCGCGTCAAATTTGCAAGCTATACTGTATACGGTAGTTGAAATGAGGTTCTTGGCACCGTTTCAATATGTAGCCTTCGAGCTCCCGTTCCATATTCCATATCAATCTGGAGCTCTCGTATGCACGACTTCTTATAATACGGCAACTCCACACACCCTAATTGCGATACTGCTATCGCATTTGCGGGCCTTATATAATATTATTACCTTCGTAATTATAATAAGCTTGTTTTCGGGGCGTCGCGGGCGTCGCGGGCGTCACTGTAACTCTACTACAGCTCCTACTGGAGGTGGGCAAAGGTGTAGAAAGCGTTGATCGCAGAGGGCGTTGGCCGAGGAGGCTCTATTACTACACCAAAGTGGGGAGTCACGATAGAGGCCTGGTGGCAGAGAGGGGCTCACTCGAATCGCTCACCGACGTTAATCACGCATTGTGCGAAGTCAAATCTGGAGCCTTATCTGGAGCCACCGAACAATCGTCTTTATTACAGATTCAAACGAGCCACGGTGGTAGCCGCCACTAATTACAGAACGGGCGACACTAAAAGACGCACGGATTGAACAGTTATNAGATGGAGCCGATTTGCAACCGAACATACCCTAAAACTTTAGCCTTTTTTTGTTTAGCCTATTGCGAAATAAAATAATATTTTACTATTCCTACTAGAGTCTCTACCCGCTTAACTTATAGCGAGCTATAAAGTATTTATAATAATTTATACTTTTACTTAGATAAATTTATTTACTACCTTAAAAGTAATAATAGAAGGTAAATCTATGCTAACAACTTAGGATTTTTTTTAAATTTCTTATAGACCTGGGACGCATGCCACCTTAGTAACTATTAGTTATATTTAAAACTACGGTACTTATAGATTTATATCTTAAGCATATAAACATGTTTTTTTATAGTATTTTCTTTTTATTTAAATTATTTCTCTACTTATAGTATATAGCGGTTGTTTATCTATTCCGGTGTAGTAGGGAGGGGTAGTTAGGTTACGCGAGAGGGCTTAGGCTTATGGCTACGCTTATAGAGCTATTTATATAGGAACTTCTTTAATATTTCTAAATCTAGGACTTATATATTTCTTTTTTTTATAGTTCTAGTATTTTCCTAATATTTGCTTCTTATTTATATACTAGGCGTTAATAAAGGGCGCTAGGTTAGATTATCTAGCTTATATAATTACCTAGCTCGCATAATTACCTAGCTCGCATAATTACCTAGCTCGTATAATTACCTAGCTTGCATAATTACCTAGCTCGCATAATTACCTAGCTTGTATAATTACCTAGCTCGCATAATTACCTAGTTTATACAATTGCTTAGCTCGCATAATTGCCTAGCTTATAGGATTGCCTAGCTCCTACAAGCACTATACTTATACGGTTACCTAGCTTGTATAATTACCTAGCTTATAGGATCGGCTAGCTCCCATAAGCATCTAGCTCGCAGGATTACCTAGTTCGTATAATCGCCTAGCTTGCATAATTACCTAGCTTATAGGATTGCCTAGCTCCTATAAGCACTATGCTTGTACAATTACCTAGCTTATAGGATTAGCTAACTCCCACGAGCATCTAGCTTGTATAATTAAAGCCGAAGTTATTAAACCTATTAATACCCTATTTACACGCTAGGCATTAATTAGAGGGCGCTAGGTTAGACTACTTTATTTATATAATTACCTAACTTATAGGATCCCCTAGCTTCCATAAGCCCTTAGCTTTTACAACCTTCTGGCTTATAGGACTAAAGCCGCAGCCGCTAAACCTGTTAAGATCCTAGCTGTATGTTTAAAAGACGCTACGCCTAACTACCTAGCTTACTCTTTTTATAGAATTCCTTAATTAATTAATAGTGCCTATTCGGAAAATGTCTCTTAATGTCTTTCCATAATAGAAATTTCTTATTACGTAATTCTATAAGGAGATTCTCTTTCTTAACTATCTATGCCGGCTCTTTAGCGCGAAGAATATTGCTATAATGGCGCTAATATAAACCCTGTGTTCTCCCTAGTAGGGCTTTTATAATATTATCCTATGCTTATAACCCTTACTAAAATTAAACCCCCCTCTCTATGCTCTCTTCTCCTAGTCTTATTAAAATACCTAGTATAAATATACTTCTTTCGTAATAAAGATAGAAAGACTATATAGAGTTAGTCTTTTAAAACCCGATGCTTAATTTTGTAAACTGTATAAGTATAGCTAATTTTACAAGCTAGGTGACAGTGATAAGTTCTAGGGGATAATTAGATAAGTAATTAGCGGTTTAACCTATATATAGCCGTTAGAGCAGGTACTTATAATATTATTAGGTTAGTATAGGGGTGTATATAAAAGATAGGCCGGTATATAGGATGTATTAGTATATAGCTAGGGAAAAAGTAGAATAGTGTAATTGGTGGGCTGGTACGCAGGAATATAATACTATTTAACTTTGCTTAATATGGCTTAGAGGAGTATAGAGCCTTAACCTAAGCTATAGGAACACGTCCTTTAACTAAGCCTCTATTATATAACCACTAACTACTTCTAGGCGCTACGGCCGTATACCCCACCACTTACCCTTCTTAGAACTTTAGAAGTTATACTAGTCCTTAGTTAAGCGACTAACGTTTAAAGCTCTAACTAACTAGCTAAATCCGTTATAGATTAGATAAACTTCTTAATGTATATATAGAGGCTTTAGAGCTACGCTTAATAAAGTAGAGTTCTTATTCTTAATCGTCCTGTTTAACACTAAATTACTCCCTTAAATGTTACTTAAGATATAGTTAAAACTAGAGAAACATGCTATCTAAGAGTGTTCTATTTAGCTTAGCGCAGCTTATAGATAGTAAGAAATATAGCAACTTAAAACTTATATACTAGGGGCTAGAGTTTAAAGTCTATAAAGCGATTATATGCACCTAATCTCCTGTACTTATAGCTGCCTGTAATAGAGGCTTTTAGGTAAAAGCTAACTAAACGGCTAGTAGAATTAACCCTAACTAACTAACTAATAGGTAGGAGGCGGCAACTAATATTATAAATATTAACGAGTTCAATTCCGGCACCATTAAGAGGATAATCTAATTTATATATAAGAGGGACTATAAGAATGGTAAGGAGGAGTAAGGATCTAATATTAATAACGCTAATATCTTATTGCTATCTAAACTAAATAATAGTGGTGGCGATGATAAAGATACAACGATACGGCTGACAACGGCCTATATTACACTTTATCACGTCTATATTAATGTAATTACTAATTACTATAATATACTATAGCTAAAAGAGCTTGTAAATATAAAAATCTAATATATTCTAAGAACTAGCTAGTCTGTAGACAGGTTTCCTAATATTATTAAGGATGTCTTTAGCCTAATAGGCGACTTAGTATTATATAATATAATTACCTTAATAGCGGCCAAGTATATTAAAGAGCTTGTTAAACTTAAGGACTTTATAGAGCTAGATATTATAGGCGATTTTACTATTAGCATTATACAGATAGTAATTCCCGCATCTAAGGACATGGAGGAAAATTTTATGCTAAAACTTTAAGCTGTTTAATCTCAGCTATAATAAACGGAATTACTACTTTAATTCGCTAAGGCGAGGTATACTACGGCTGAGCGCAAAAGCGAAAACATTAATAACTGTCTTAATACCCTCTATATAACTAGGACCTATTATAATATTAGTTGCAGAGCCGAGTTTATATATTATATTAAGGATAGTAGTTATCTATTTGACCCTAATTACCCTTATATACTTCGTTGTAAAAGGTACGAGCGTTATATATAAGTAAAGATATATAGCTTAGGAGATTGGTTTAGGTAGGAAGTTATTATATAATACTTCTCTTCCTTTCTCCGTTTAGGTTAATCTAAGAAATTTAAATGTATATCTCGTCTATAGTCGATCCGTTAGATATTATATAGTAACTATATTATCTATCTCCTATTAGCCTCCCCTTACCTTACCCCTTACCCTACCCTTTATCTTATTCTTTATCTTATCCTTACCCTTACCCTTGCCTATTACCCCTTGCCCCCCCAAAACGAATTATAAAATCCTAGTTATTGCATCTATTTTACTAAATACTAGAATAGGATTGGATGATAATAGACTAAAATAAAATAAAAAGTGGTAAAGAATAATAAGATAAGCGCGTAATAACTAGGAAAAGGTCCTATATATATTAAGCGCATAGTTCTAAAGATGCATTTTATGCTTAAGGGTTACTTTATAAATATTGCATTCGATCTTACCCTACTATAGGAGTTTAGAGAGATAACTATCTTGGAAATGTTTTGTAAGAGTAGCTAAAGTATAGAACTTATATATACGCTTGCCAATTAATAGCTTTTAGTTCCTAAGGTAGATAAAGTATATTTTTAGTCTTTTCTCCTTATATAAGGATGCCTTTGCCCTCTCTAGTGCTTTAGCCGCTTCTAAAATCTTAGTATCTTCTTTAATCTTAACTTAGCTAAGGGCGATACCTATCCTAAACTATCTCTGGCGATAACCCGGCCAATATACCCTGCCTTCTTTAATATTGTAGTAATCTACAACCGCATTAATGGTATTATTGCGTCTATATATCTTATCTTTTAGTAACGTACTAGGAAGCGTTATAATTACTTTAATAAGGCGTTTATGTTTAACCGATCTATTATTATAGGATTCTAAGGTTGCCCTAATATCCTCGCTAAATTTATCCCTAGAAAGTTGCCGCTTAATATTAATTATAGCTTATTTATTATCCTAATTCTTTTTAATATTTTCTAATAGCGCATTTCTCTAACGTTGCCTTTTATTTATAATTTCTCGCCTAAGTTTTTAGTATTCTATACTTCTTGCGGTTTTACGCTTAAGGCTAAGCTTTAGCTTATTTTAAGTTTCGATTAAGGTACGAATATACGGGTTCTCGTTTACCAATAAGGATTATTTTGTTATTAGGTACTGTGGCCGCTATAGGTTAATTAATTGGCTTATTCGGTATACCGCTTTTATTAACTTTTCTTAAGGCTCTAAGCCTTAAACAATTGCCTATATATCTACGCTAACACGCCGCGGAAGGTAGTGCTTTAGGAATGTTTAAGCGTCGGCGTGCTGTATTATTAGGTTCCGGAGGGCGTTATTTACGTTACCTAGGTAGTATAGGCGTTAGAAAGGTTTTAGTAAAACTAGCTCTATATAATAGAACTTACTATTCTTATTAAATGCCTTACCTACGCCGTAACGGAGACTATATAGGCGCGTAACCTGCCGAAATCCTATAATTGCGCCAAGGTCCTTAATCTAGGGCAAAAGAGTTAAGTATAGTAAAGGCTGGTTAAGTAAGACCTTATAGCTATAGGGGGTTTTAATTAATCGCTAAAATACAGGGATATTATCTAGGTTTGAACGGAGTAGTAGCGGCAACTTATTACGCCTAGGCTTAATATATAGCTTACTAAGCTACTCTATAAACATTAGATTAGGGGGTATAAAAGCTTAGTTAGTAAAGAGAAGGCCTAGGAGAAAGATGTAAGGGCTAAGAATAAGTAAAGGGTTAAAGATAATCTTAGAAATTGGGAAAGTATTACTAGTTCTCTATAAGTATAAGGTAAGAGAAATAGGGTAGAAAGAGAATGTACGCTTCTTTTATACCAAGATATTCCTTAGTAAATTCAAATATAAACTTAAGCCCGATTTTATAAGGCCCGCCTTCTAGGTCGCGAATAAGTGTAACTATTATATATTGGTAGCATAGATTAAGAAGAGCTTTAATAGTGCAAAAGCCTAGCTATAGTAAGAAATAGACTTATATCTAATGTCGTCTAACTATATATCTCTTCCTTATTATAACTAAGTTAGTCTTAAGAACTAGGGCAAGATCCTCCACGTCCATAACAGTCTTTTCTCACTTTTTATTGCTTAGACTATATTTCTTTGCCAGTTTCCAAAGTACCTAAGGAAGATATTTTAGCTTTGCCTTACCTTACTAGGTTAAAGGATTAACTAGAAATATAATTACCTTATATATTTAGCGGGTTAGTTCGCTAGTAATTTTCTTACTAGTTGCTCTCTTATATATAAGGCAATAGTACTTCTAGTATAGGCTAAGCGAGCTAGAAACCTTCGTCCCGCACTATTTCCTACCCCCTTTTCCTTATTTTTAATTTAGGAATTAGTTAAAGAAGCTATAAAGGAGCCGAAGTAAGAGGACTTAATACGTTTTCTTAGGGTCTTTCCCTATATAGGTGCAGTATCTAGGAATTATTAGCTCTTTACTAAGTTAGGCCTAAGAGAAAGCCGCTAAATAGGTTATTACTTACTAATACCAGTGTTCTTTAATGCGGTTAATGAGATTTGTACTACTATTAGTATAGTCCTATGTCGTAAAATTAGATTCCTTAAACTCCTCTAACTGTTTAAGGTAGTATTTTAGTAGATAGTCTTAATCCTTATAAAGCTATGCTTAAGCGGGCGCTTCGCAAGTATTATTAGATCTAGCGATGCTATTAGCGTTATAGTTAATACTACTATTAGTGTCGCAGTCGGCGTTACTATTAGCATCACTGTTGGCATTACTATTAAAGACGGTCGGCTTTATCCCGTAGCTATTACCGTCGCTATCCGTGCCTATATACTTATTATTAATAATACTAGATAATAAGCTGCAATTTAATAATTAAGCGCGCCGTATTCTAGAGAGCTAGAAGAGAACTTAGGGTAGTAACAGCGGAAAGGACCTAGAGGGTAATAACGGTAGGAAGGATCTAAAGAGTAATATAGGGTTAAGGAGATAGGAGGGTAGAGAATAAAAGAAACTGGGCCTAGATTAAATAGATTAAAGGTAGGAGCTATAGAGTATATATAGCTTTAGTGCTAGGCGCGTAAAAGGATTATAGTCTGCCTATTAAAAAGCGAGGGGCGTAGGGCGGTAAGCGAGAGGCTTAACGTTAGACCGGCAAGCAAGAGGCTTAGGGCGGCGGGGAGTTTTAGTGACGTAACCTCCAAAAACGGCGACAGAACCCTCCAAAACCGGCAGTCAGATCTCTATTTTCTTTTTTAATAGAGTAAAAGCATTCTCCTATTTAATTTTTAGAAAGTCCTTATACTATATCCTAATTAGATCTATATTATAGCTATAAGAAGTTACCCTACCTTATAGTAGAATTATACGTTTAGGCTATTAAGCGGTATCTATTTCTATATTAGATTATAGATATAATTTAAATATATAGTTGCGCCACTTATATAAGAGTTATTATAGTTATTCTTTAGGGGCTAGTAGGGATTTAGCGGCAACTAATATTATTTAGTTAGATTAAGGTAATAATATAAATAGAATATTAATAAATACTTCTTCTACTCTAGATTGCTGGTTCTCTAGGGTCTATAGCTATATTAGATCTTTAATAAAACCTTAGTATAACCTTAGTATAACCTTAATATAACCTCCTAAAACTTACCTGGCCTATATTATTACTTAGCTCTTTTAATATCGTAATAAATGGTATAAAGTATTTAATTAAAACTCCTAAATAGCTTTATTAATGTTATAATTAAAATATAATGCTATTATTAACTCTAAACGTAATACAATAAGAGTTAAATTGTAAAGTTAGTCGGAGTCAAAATATCAACACTAGCCGAGGTTTTAGCGCCTTGGCGGGCACTAACGGAGCTTTCGGCAACACTGGCCGGGCTGTATGCTCCTGTGAGTCTCGCCAGATTCTTCTTGGTCAGAGAAAAGAACATCTGACCCGACTTCTCCCGATTTAGCGGACTATTCTTCTTCGTACCTTCAGCACCAAGCTTGCGAGAGACCACCGATATTCTAAGATGAAAATGGCCAATTGCATGTCACGTTGCTCCTTTCCCTTCGTTGCATTGGTGCTGTACACGGACAGCTAAGTCTCAAATTCTCCCATTAGTAAATGCACAATGCTTAAAACGCCAGCTCAACTTAGCATCTTGAGTATGCACCTTTACATTCCATTATGAACGACATACCAAATCCAACCCAGGGAACAATACAGTTACCCCACTAACACTCATTCCAGCTGAAAAGACCACATAACGCCATGTAAAACGCCGCAGCCCGGCTAAACCGTCCGCTATCCCAGCATCTATCCCCTTAGACGTCTACTGCTCGACGTCCACCCTATCACTATCCGTTCCCAACCCTCCCACAATACCCGCATTCCCCTCTCCTAAATGCTTCAAAAGCCAACTCCTCTTAAAATACGTATTGGGATGCAAAATCATATCCAGCTCTGTCGCACCCCATGTGCCATCATCCTTCACCTTCTTGATCTCCTTCTTGTGAGCCCACTCAAATACTCGATTGCATGCAATATGATACCTCTGCCTACCCACATCCTCTTTCACCTGTTTCAACAATTCCCTGTCATTTACGCCCGTGCGTTGGAGTAGCGATAACAAATTGTCGGACTTGAAGGTGCGGTACGGACAACCTTGCGATTGACCAGGCTTAGGCAGCGGTTCTGTAAGTAATTTTTGACATGAATAGGGCGTATAGCCACGGCCGCGGCGGTTTGCATCGCCGCCGACATCGCCGTAGGCGTGCCGGATGTTATACTTGTGTTCTTTGGCGAACTTATCATCGGTCATCAGCTTAAAGGACTTTCTCCAGAAAACAATACACTCCTCTAAGCTAAGACCAATGCCTTTAAGGAAAAGGGTATACTGTAAACGGCCGTAATGCTTAAGGTGGGAGTTGGCGCGCAAATTGGAGTGTAGATTTTGCATGCAGAGTGGGAAGTGGTGGGAGATGGTATCGATTGAGGCGGCAGTTAGCGTGGAGAGGCCGTCGATATTGGCATCGGTGGAAGAGTAGGCAGCGTCTGGAGCTGTAAAAGACTGGGAGAGGTGGGCTAGAATTGGGCTAAGGCGGTCGTCTTCATCGAGGCGAGGGAGAGCACGAGCAGTCAGCTAGATTGTGAATCTCGTCAGCTTGCCCAGTCCGACGGAAGCTGAGAATCTCATATTTAGGGAGATCGGGTTCCGACATACCTCAAGTGCATCATCCAACCTCCTCGTGAACTCCGCTACAACCAGACTCATCTGCTCCCTTACCGGCACATAAGCTTTCCCCCTCTTCAACAACACCCTCCGTCCTTCTACTAGTTCTGGCACTCGTTCCCAGTCCACCTTGTACCATCCCTGATCTTCTCCCTTCTTTCCACCCGCAGCAGCCAGCTCCTGACTAAGCTCCCTCTTTTCGTCCTCTTCGACTTTCTCCCACTCCAACCCTAAACTATCCACAAACTGTTGTCGCTCCATCGAAGCTTCGTCCTTAAAACGCAATTTAAAGAACATGGTTTCCAATCGCGAAAAGCGTCGCCTGAGGTCTTCAGTTGCAGAGAAGGCGAGGCGAAGGATAAAGTGGGAGTAGTGGTCTCTCTTCCGCTCTTCTTGCAGGGTAGACGAACGTGAAGAATTGGAGTGCAACGGGAGATATTTGTCAAGAATAGAGGTCATGTGTGTAGCTGTTTCTTCGGGGGTGCGATTGCGGAATGAGCAGGCCTCAAGCTCCGAGAGGACTTAACATAATTGTCAGCATCATTTCATTTTTCTCGAGGCTACTCTTCGATATGCAGTTGGAGAATCTCTTGGACGTTTCAGAATAGGGATGCATTGGACATTTTATCTTTACTCAAGAGTTTTACGCACCTTTCAGCCGGTTAATCGCCCAAACCTCGAACTCCTCTAGCGTTATCTCTGCTGTAGGAGGGATTTCATAAAAGTTGAGTGAGTGAACATAATCTTGCTCTTTGAATTGCGGTTTTGCGAATTGTGTCTTTTTGTGGTCAAGAGCGGCACGCCGCTTGGGATCAACTCGAGAGAAGTCCGACCGAATCATTGTCGCTGTAATCGGTGAAGAGCAGTTGTGGTGAGAGTTGTGGAGACGACGGCTGATTGTTGGTACTAAATTTGAAGTGGTATATGGGAAGACGCGTTGCTGCAGGGGTCGCGTTTTAGCGCGTATTCGGAATGCGTCCAAGGGTCGACTTCTTAGCGGGGTACAGGCACCGTTGTAGCTTCTTCTGGTACGTGCTTTATTTTAAGTACGTTTACTTCTATTTCCGACCATCTGTCTCTGCTCTTTGAACATCTATAAAAGATAGAAACCCCTAAATATGACTCGAGACTTTGTCAGCCCAGCAAATCACCCAAAGCATCTACATAAGCCATTGGCAATACCTCTTTTCCCTCCCCGAGAAAATCCTCTTTTTTGTTCACGCCTGTCAACACTGCTAGTGTCCCTCCTAGCTTCCCTTCTATTCCAAATTGTATATCCGTGTTAAGCCTATCACCGACCATACACGCCTTGCTCCGATCGAAATGGAACCTCCCTTCGATTGCATCCATCATCGCCTGACTCGGCTTGCCTAATGCTAGAGGGTCTTTCCCGAATGCCTTGACCAATCCTGCTCCAACTGAACCTGCGCCTGGGAATAGCGAGTGTGCTGTCGGGAGCGTGCTGTCGGTGTTCGTCGCCAGAAAAATGGCGCCGCGTTGGAGATACGCAAAGCCCATTGCGAGTTTAAGATAGTTGACGTGAAAATCTAGCCCACTAAGTACGATACCCACATCTGGATCTAGACTAGACCCATCTGCCATGGCCGTGAAATCCTCAGGTTCAATGTCGCGCCGCAAAGCCGGGTCTGTGCCTCCTACAAACTGAACCCCTTCAGAAGCGAGCTCCTGCTCAATACCAGATTCGCCAAGTACATAGACCTTGTTCTTAGGTGCGGGTAGCTTGAGGATGCGGGCGATATAAACGGCAGCACTATATGAGGAACCAAAGACCTCGTCCTAACGATATCAGCTCAAAGATCGCCTAACTCGTAGGTTAGAGATCATCATGATTGCTCTCACGTACCACTTTACACGGAATACCCATCTTATCAAATTTCTTCTTATAGTCTGCTCGAGATTTGGTGCTGTTGTTGGTGACAAAGACGAGCTGCTTGCCTGAAGCTCCATATTAGTCAAATCTGTCAATCGGTCAAAAAGCGTGACACCCGAACCTTGACTCCTCAGCATCTCGATGGTTTCTGCAACCCTGGGGAAGAGGTGGTCTCCAGACCAGAGGACGCCTATCCTTCTCCATAATCAGCTCCTCGTCCTTATCACAGCTCTGTATACAGGGCTCGCCCGGAGTTTCTTTGGGTTGTTGGAGAGGATTGAAAATAAGTAAAAAATGGTCCTGTATATTAATATAGAATGAAGACGTACCATCGCAGTCGAATAGGAACACCTGTGAACAGGCTTGTCAGTGACACCTCCCACAAGACTTGAAGTACATACATCGAATTTGTCGAGAAATTCTTGAATGCCGGCCTTATCGCCGGTAAGGTATCTCGGCTGAGACATGTCTGCAAAGAACCACTCAGTTAATTGATTTCCTGTTGGTGAATGGAGAGTAAGGTTATAGGACTGTTGAGCGGGAGAAACGTTGGTGGGGCACTCGGCGATGACGATCTGCCGCGATGCGATCTTGTTAAGAAAATTGAGTGGGAGACATGGGGAACACTGAGCATTCTAGGATCTCCGCGTTTGAAAGCACCTTGCTGCATTTGGATGTTTAGTGCGCAAGGAAAGAGGAATTCATCATATTCGTCTCGATCATAAAAGCTATGGTCAAATCTATTTTAGAGTGCCTCCTGCTCCATGGCTGCTATCAAAATTTATAGCTTCAAGCGTTCTAGTCAATCGACCAGAATCTTTGCCTCCAATTCTTCAAAATTCTCGAAGAAGCTTTCAAACAAATTGATTGCATACTCGACATCATGCACTCCCCCCGTCTCACGAATGCTATGCATGCTAAGCTGTGGATTACCTAGATCTAAGGTTCTAGTACCCATGGCGGCCGACAGCATTGGACCTATTGTGCTTCCGCAGGAGGAATCATTGCGTACAACGAAGAGCTGCAGAGGCACACCATGGGTCGAGGACGAAATACTCGAAGATGCTTTCTTTGCGCGTCGAGCAGCCTCTTGTAGGAGCACAATTCCCGGAGAATTGGTGGCATATCGTGCGTTTGCGTTGATCTTGATAACAGTACCCTTGTTCATTTCCGGACGGTGTACGGACTCGGCCTTTGCGGGGTAGTTCGGGTGGACCGAGTGTGCCATGTCCGCTGAGATGAGGAAGGAGGTTGAAAGGGTTTGCTCATAGGTTGTTGAGTAGTCGGGCTCGAACTTGTCATACGATTTGTCGGACTCGGATTCAGAAGATGGGAGGACGGAGAGACGACGGATCACAGAAGGTAGGAGATTTGAGTGAGCCCCTTGGGCAGTCTGACTACCAATTTCCTCATGGTCGAAGAGAGCAATCAAACGAATGGTAGAGTCTTTATCCAAAGCCGAAGGTGGGGAAACTGAAGAAACGAGGCCTTCAACGCTGCAGAAGGACATCATCAGGTTGTCGAGACGAGCGGAGAAGATGAGCTCATTGTTGAGGCCTCCAATGACGGACTTTTGCGTATCATAAAGTACTATTTCAAAGTCCATAACTTCGGACGGTTCCACACCAGCTTCTTCTGCAATAATTTCTACAATGTATGAGTGATGGCGGTCCATTGGTGTCTGCAGAGGCTCAAATTGTCCGTCATCATTTTTCTTCTCTTCTGCCTTGTCCTTGCTTTCTTCCCCGGTCTTCCCTTGCCTATTCAGTTCAGCAGAGACCAGGCCCGCAATTGGGAAAAGTTGAGTCTCTTGGTTGAACTGGAAGTTCTCCCGGCGGTCCAGATGAATAGCCAAGGTCGGCACGCGGAGAATCGGCCTGTCCACTTTCACAAGGCGCTGCTCAATTGCTCCATCCGTCTTCACCATTACCCGCCCAGCTATGCTGAGATCCCGATCGAACCATGTGTGCCATAATCCTCCACCATATGTTTCCACACCCACTTGTATGAATCCATCACTTTGGCGTTTCGAGACTGGCTTAATTCGAAGACAGGGCGAGTCAGTGTGTGCACCGATCATGCCAATTGGGTTTCCTGGCTTCCATTTTTGTCCGATCGCAAAGGCGACAATGGATGACCCATTACGAGTGAGGTAGTACTTCCCGCCTGGATGCAGGCTGGATGACCATGAATCTCGTTCCTATCGGAGACTACCGTTAGCTTAAATTCCCAAACAAGTAGCTTATTCTACACCAAAAGAGAGGCTGTTTACTCCGCAAAATCCAGGCCAAACTCGTGACTAGATAAGGCTGAGGAGGCCAGGGCGAATCCTGCTAAGCGGCTGCTGCAGGTTGCGAGGGTTGATTGGGGGGCCTCTCTGCACGATGGATTTCCACATTGCAACAAGATCAGTCTGAGCTGGAGGTCATCCTCCAGATTAGAGCGTTAAGATCACTCTGACATAAGCTTTCGAGTATTGCAGGTTGCTCGGGACGAGATAGATCGTACGAATTGAACAGCACCAACCTTAATCTGTTTGAAGCCCGCTTTCTCAAGTCTCAGTTTTGCCGATTTCACGGCATGAAAAGCTAATAGTGAATATCAACCTGTAGCCACCATGTCTCAAACACCCGATGCACACTTACGGGTGGGGGAAGCGTTCACAAAAGACAAGAAGTCCTCCGCACTCCTCGATGCCGGCTTAGGAGACATGGTTTGAAAGGCACGTGACCGGATGGCAGGATCAAAAACAATGCAGGACTTTGCTGGCGAGGTCTGCAGGATGTATGCCCGTGCGGATGGAGCCCTTAGCATAGGATAGGTCGCTGAGGTCTTCGAAAAGGTCTGGCTTGGGGAAATGTGGGTGCGAGTTGCAGGGTTCACTCGAACTCAAGCTTCGAACGGCGGACAGGGCGTCAAGCGAAAATTGGTTCGCTAGCGACACCTGGCAGGCGCTGACCCACGGAGGACTTCCTGTTTCAAGCGCGTAAGGAACATCAAAACAAAGCCATACCCATAACAGAAGAGACGTGACTTGAGCGCAAGGCGAATCCACTCTTTCGTTAGTCTCGTCAAACGCTCTTCAAAGCTCTTCACGCTCCAATTCACTATCCTTACCTTCTTCGCATCTCACATCCTCCTGCGTTGCTGTGGTTGCGAGCTCCTTGCCTCCTTCGACGACGCGGGCCTAGTGCGGCTCAAAGCGATTGACATCTGAAAAGACGGCCAAAACAACCACCATAATCCTGTCACGACCCGCCAAAGCTCCCCAACACCCGCCAACTCCGTCTGCGACGATCTGCAATGTGTCCGCAGACCGACTAAACAAAGAGCGTGGACGATTGTTGCGTGCGCCTGTGCCTGTCGCCACCCGGTACGATTTGGTTCAAGGGGAGCTCTAATCACCACGGCGCATTCACTTTCACTACCACCTCTCACGCAGCACAATTCAAGCCAACCCCTACCGTTAAAGTCACTCTAATAGCTATTATCGCATATACTGTTCGCGATTTGTGCAATATATCTGGCCGTCTCCATACCCGAATCTCTCCCGATCGGACCCTGATAATCTCAACAAACACCATCGATTAATCTATTCATCATGCGGGACACTCAGCTTGACGTTGACGTGCCCGTATCATCTACTGAGAGAGTCGCAGAGGAGCTGCGCACGCCTACCCTCATATCACCACCTGAATCGAAGACGCCGCCCACCGCGACACACAAGCGACATCAAAATGGTTTCGAACAAACTGGGCACGACAGAGGCTCCGAACCGGTAGATGCGACAGCTTTAAGTAGGGCTTTAGAACAATTTGAGCAAGCTGGACGACAGCGAGAAAGGACGCCGGGTGCAAGTCCCAGCAGAAAACGACAGCGAGTATATGGAGACAGGTTAGTGAACCGACGCAAAGGCTGCGTAGATAGCTGAATGCGACCTTTTAAGACACTAAAATGGTTACCAGAAGTACAGGGGCTAACAAGTTGTAACAGATTCATACCAAACCGATCCGGACAAGACTTACAGGCTAGCTTCACTCTGCTTCACGATGAAGGCTCGCCAGCAACGCCATCCCGTTCAGCAAGGAGAACGCCCCACAATGAACTTCACTTTCAGAGAAGTATGCCAATTTCCACAATACATAATATCTATTCCCTACTGACATTCTCATTTAGCTGAGGAAGCAAACCGAACATATTCGACGCTACTACGATCAGAGATGTTTGAATCATCAGTGCCCCAATCAATACCGCAAAACCTCTCTCCAACAGAACGAACCACTTTTCACGATCCTACCCGTTCACATACTCCGCCTACGAGGTCATCCGCCCTTCCTGCACCGACGTTAACACCCTCAACTCCACACAAAAACTTGTTTTCATACGCCTCCCCTCGACACAGCTACTCTGGCCATCCGACACCATCCCGCACTCCGCAGAGCAGGCATGGCCAAAATCTCAATGCGCGATCAGAGATATACAGTTTATCACCAGTCAAGTATAGCAGTCAAACGATGCTCCTAAGTCCACGAAAAACCCCTAGAGCGGTTGCAAAGGTACCTTATAAAGTACTGGATGCGCCAGATCTTGCAGATGATTTTTACTTAAATTTAGTGGACTGGGGTAGTCAGAATATATTAGGTGTAGGGTTGGGATCATGTGTTTACATGTGGAACTCAAGCTCTGGCCGTGTAACAAAACTGTGTGAATTGCCAGACGACACTGTCACAAGTGTCAACTGGATTCAGCGAGTGAGTGCTCCTGTTCTGAAGCAGTGAGACCAGCCATGACAGCAGGCTAACGGTCAATGCAGGGTTCTCACATCGCCATTGGAACACATAAGGGATTTGTACAGATATGGGATGCTCACTCCCAGCGCCGGTTACGGACGATGACAGGTCACACAGGCCGGGTTGGGGCCCTTGCATGGAATGAGCATATCCTCACCTCAGGGTCACGAGATCGGCTTATTTATCATCGCGATGTGCGGCAACCGGACCAATGGCTCCGAAAACTTGTTGGCCATAAGCAAGAGGTCTGCGGCCTGAAATGGAACTCTGACGATGGCCAGTTGGCAAGCGGTGGAAACGACAACAAACTCATGGTTTGGGAGAAGCTGAATTCTGAGCCTACCTTTAAATGGAGCGAGCATATTGCTGCCGTCAAAGCCATCTCATGGAGCCCTCATCAACGTGGTCTGCTTGCTAGCGGAGGAGGAACCGCGGATCGGACTATCAAGTTCTGGAACACTTTAATATCCCCTCATGGACCCTCATCCGCTTCTATTGCGGCCGCAGCTGCGGCAGCAGCAGCTTCAAACACGTCAAGCATACCACCATCTCCTTCAGCACCTGCAAATCTACTCAGTAGTCTGGACACTGGCAGCCAGGTGTGTAACTTGGCTTGGTCACGGAACAGCAATGAAATCGTCTCGACACACGGTTACAGCCAGAATCAGATTATTGTTTGGAAATACCCAAGCATGCAGCAGGTCGTTTCCTTGACTGGCCACACATATCGAGTGCTGTATCTAGCCATGAGCCCGGATGGTCAAGTAATTGTTACCGGTGCTGGTGATGAAACGCTTCGATTTTGGAATGCGTTTAAAAAGAAAGAGCGTGCTGGTGGTTTAGGAGGAATGGATGGCTGGGGAGTGATCCGGTGAGGCGAGGAAGTAGTTTTGGAATGTTTAAACTTGTGCAGGCCCGCCTCGAGCCTTCGCTCACTTCCGCTTCTTGAAACTTCATCAATCCGGAGAACGGATGAATCTACCAAGTCGAGCCCAATATTTAAGGCCTTCGACTCTTCGAATGTTATTACATTACTACCGTAGCTGAGAGCTGCGATGCTATCTTCTGGCGTTTTACTCTCGCTCTGGCGAGTCCTAGGCTTTCTTTGTACCGGCTTTATATCATGGCATGATGCATGGGGCATGGCGTTTGGGACTGGGGATACCTATGCTTCATCTTGTTGATGTTGCGTATATGATTGGGGATTGTCCTTTTGGCATCTTGGACGATGGAGCTGGACTGGAGGAGAGCGGGGTCCACTGGTATCTAGCATTGTATGACTGGCATGAATTCACTTGAAGGTCTTGAAGATAACGATTGACGTTGATGCCTGACCGAGTGCGAGCCCGTCCCCATCCACTAACTCATGTGATGCGCAGCTAAGCTTATCTCGCGTTCAAAATCACCATCGTGAGGATGATCATCGCATCGAATGTTGCTGCTAAGCCCAACAACAGATCATAGATACGACCTAAGGAGGGTACTAAAATAACTTCAACCTAACTCAATTTGGCCGGTTGTCTGCTGGTGACCTCAAAATTAAAACCATACTTCTCGGTATCTTGAACGACTACAAAACCTCTATTAAGAGTGCTTATACTGGCAAGAAAACAGAACCTCTACAAAGAATCTTATATGCAGCCCCCTAGAAACATAGATCATAGTAGTGCTTGGTTTTTTAGATGATTAATATATTCGGACGAAGGCGGCTGCGTTGAACTTGAATGTGAGCCGGCGCCTTAAAAGACTTTCAGCAGAATTCCATGCCGCAGCCCTACATTTCGACCTGCTAGGTTTGAGATGCTCTCGCAACTAGAAAGGCTAGGAATTGTCAGACTACATTAACAACTAGGACAGTTCGCATACGAAGGATACAATAGCTACAAAGCATTCGGAAGAGCTTCAAGCGTTTATCACGAGCATTTTATTAGATGTAAATGGCCGCACGGGGTAAGCTTGACGCTTCATCTGCTAGTGGAAGAGACCCATTGTTCTTTTCAAAAAATGAGGAGAAAATCCAAATCAAGTTTTCTCAACATGCGAAACTGTCCCAGCCTCGAACTCAGCCTGGTGTTTTTGACATCATCCATGACAGCACCCTCCAAAGGCACGGCTGCATTTTCGCCATCAAAAACCCTCACAATCTCCTCGAGTGTGTAGCTGCGTATATCCGGGTAAAAGAAATAAATCGTGGCAGTGATGATGATGAACAGCACAGCGAAAAGGATATATATATAGTACTTCCAAGCAATCGCAGCCAGCGCAATAGGGTTGACGAAGATGTTAAAGAATACCGCAACTTGGGTGGCGAAGTGTACGAGCGCAACACCCCCGGCTCGCACCGCGTATTGCCATATCATATGAACCCAGGAGCAGAGTGAACGCGATGTCGTAGAAGGCGTAGAAGGCGTACGAAAATAGGATGACCGCGATGCCTACACCGCCATGTTTCGTAACTGCGAAGGACCCCGAGAGTTCAGTTACGACAATGTAGGAACATAGCATGCCAATTGATGAAGTAAGGAAGAGAGTTCTCCGCCCCACTTTGTCAACCACCAGCGCAGCGCAGACAGCAAAGAAGAGGATCCAGATCTGCAGGCAGCCGTTGATAAGAGTGATGTGAGTGACATTGGTGACACCGACCGACTTAAGGATGGGAGAGAGGTAGTAGCTGAAGAGGCCGACACCGTTCCATTGTGCAAAGACGCCTAAGGTGGTGGAGATGAAGGGACGCTTGCGATTGCCTTCAGTCGAAATCATGTCTCTCTAGCCAGTGCTGGCCTTCAGCTCGCGCTTAAGCTGTATGGAGCGTGTCATTTGTTCCATTTCAAATTCGACGAGCGAGAGGTTCTATCACCTCCGGCATGCATGCGGGCAACAATCTCATGCGCTTCCTCAGTCCGACCTTGGAAACCAGCCAATGAGACTCTAGGACCAGGAGAGTGCCCATCAGTTGTGCTGCGGGAACAGCTAGTTGAACAATCGAAGGAATTCTCCATCCCCAAGAGTCTGTATAAACCCACGCGCCGAAACACCATTCGCTTCGACGCTGGGGTAACCTTCACACCACAATCTCTGCCTATAGCTTCCAACATATCATCAGTTCGTCTTAGAGGCTATCAGCGTCTTCTTTTGTGAAATTGGAAAATCGTATCGAATATGTTCTAGATTGATTGACGAATACCGAGTTAGGACCAATGATATCTAGAGAATCCATAATAAGTTAGAAATCAGCGGAACAAACGCTGCGGTCACTTACCTCGCACACGAACATATTGAATCTTTCCACTTCACCAAGTTCCTCTACTGCATCCATGAACGCAGATGCATACCGCCGCATGTACCCGACAAAGCATTTTGCGCGCGATTTGCTTTGTGCTTCTGCAATTGCATCGATGTCGCACTAGCACGGAGCAAGCGGCTTTTCCACTAGCACGTATTTGTCGTTCTGCAACACCAGTATGGCGTGTGGGACACGAAAGGCATCCGAATTGCACACGATGACTACATAGACATTGGAGGAGCTGCACAGGTCCTCTGCTTTGGTTGTTGTTTGAACTTTGGTGTCAGTGACTCCTTTTTCGCAATAGTCGAGACTTTCGAGGGATACATCGCAGAGGTAAGTGATGGAGAATCAAGCGGAGAGGAGGTTCAGCGTAGGAATATGTGCAACTTGTGCAACTTTGCGGCATCCGATGATGCCTACTCGAAGGACGGGAGACTCTGGAGGCGTTGTTGCCATGGCTTAAGGTTTGGGGAGCTATGGATGTAGTTCCCTTCTGCCGCTGTTCGCTTTATGTAGTAAGTATGATTTTGGGCTCCTCCTTTTCACCATATTTGAAATACTTTTGGATGGCTCAGGTGGCGGGCCCAAATTCCGGGGAAGAGTGGACATAGTTGTGGAGGCCGAATCCTTCAGTATCATGTGGTAGATAGGTTGCAATGACTCGTCGAGTGTGCTATCACTCCCAACTCCCCCAAGCACCAATACCAGAATGAACATGTGGAGAAGAGCCGATCGCTAACTTCAGGTCTAGAACGAGGGGAACGCCAAGATGGAAGCCGACCTCATGAACAGGAAAATTGTCGGACGAACAAGTCACTGAGAAGAACTCTGTCTATTGAATGTGGCTCTAGAGCCTCTATAAATACATAAGAAAAAGGGTAGTAGACTAATTTGGTTACCGTGTCGGAGACCAAGTCGTAGACCGAGTTGTTGACCGAGTTGTTGACCAAGACAGTTATACGAGAACAGGGTGGTGAGTTATAAGGTGGTACCTAAGAGTGACCTTAACGGTCGACACACCCCCCTAGCTGCTTAGTTAAGACTAAACAGCTGGATAGAAAATAGAAAAAGTTATAATAGCAATTTGGTGTTGAGATAAAGAAATCCTCTATAGAGTTACCTTGTCTAATGTTATCTAAATCGAATTAAATTAGATCTTGATATCTTATATAGGTGACTTAAAAGCTCCTTCTAGTTTTTGGGTAGAGGTAGAAACCTATTGCTGTATATTTGCTAATTAACATTAGTTAGGTAGGCTTAGTGTCGCATTAACTGCTTCTTCCGTTATCCTCCTGCAATTTTACTGTCGCCTATATTATCTTAAATCCCTTACCTTAGGCGGGTTTCCCTTTTTAGAATATATTCGAATCGTGATCCTTAATTAGTTAATGTAGTTAATTAAGGCTCTAGTAACTAAGCTAGGGTAGAAAGGCTAGGTAGAGGATCGTCCCTTAAGGCTCGCGGGCCTATTGCGTTATCGTCTTAAGAATTAAGCTCCTCTTAATTAGTCGCTTAAACTTAATTTCCTCTAGAATCCACCTATTAACTTCTACTAATATCTACTTAAGTCTCGTCCTCGTCCTCTAACGTCTCATTAAGCTCTTCCTATAACATCTCGTTAAGCTCTTCCTAAGGCGTCCTTTTTATTAAATCTATTATAATGCCTTAGTCAGCGATCTAGTTATTAAAATTACCTCTAAGCGATGTTTTGTTATCTGTAGGTGTCCTTTCTAATACTGCTTTATAAGCTTCGCTAACTATATAAGTCTTATATTTAATTATTATAGGGCCTTATATAATTGCTCTAGTTACTTCTTTAAGCAGTTACCTAACCACATTAATTCCTGCATATCCGAGTTAACTGTGTAAAAACCGTCCATCTACCTTTTAATTTGGTAGAGGCTCGGTTAGTTAAGCCGCGAAGGACGCGTCCTCTGTCGTACTCGGCTTTAATTTGTTATATTTAAGGGTTATCTAACTATAGTAATATCCGTAATATGCAAACTTCTTACTACCGCGACGGTAGAGGTAGTTGCCCTTATTATGCCAAAAGACACCCTCTTTATTAAGTCTGTGATTATAAACTAGATTTGTGTGAAATCCTAGTATATACGCAGCGTTAATAAGATAGATCTTCTGCTTTCCTAATGGGGTAATAACTATGACTTTAGCTGTTCCAAAGCCTTTAATATTTTCTATACTAGATCCTATATACAACTACTTACTAGCCGGTTGGATATTACCTATAAATCTTACTCTGTTGTTAATAATATGCAAAGTCGTTATAGGGTTTAGAATTATACTATTATAGAGAGCGTAATCTAATGCGATATAAGCTCCAACTTAATAAACTATGAAGCTTCTAAGTGGGTTACTAGGTAAGCTCTTCTACTTTATATTCTCTGCATTCTCTGGCTTCTTATTAGATAAGGCTTGGCTCCTTAATTGGTTAATTAAGGCCTTAAATTCTAGTAAAGCCTTAGTAAGCTTCTGCTCTACTAACTGCATTTTTAAGTCATTTAGTTTCTAACCTAATGGTTAAATTGACTTAACTAAATACCAGCAGTACTTAAACGGGTGCTGCTTTCCGTATAGGCACTGCTTTTAATCCTTCTTCTCCTCCTTCTCTAACTTAGCGTCTAATTTAGGCTTACTAATTGGCTTTCCTTTAAAGCTAGCTGTATAGGATCCGTTTTAGCTTTTTGCCTCCTAAGTAAACTCTAAGCGACGGTGATTTTAGTAGACCTTAATAATGACTTAAAGGGTAGGTAGTTCTTTCTTCTTCCTCTTAAGGTTCTGTAATTCGTTTTTCCAGTATTCTAACTATCCTAATAAGGCAGATTTGATGGTATATACGAAGTCCTTAACTAGTCGATCGCTATCTACCTTAAGTAATTTAACCTTCTTGCAATTGTTATACACCTTCTCCTACTTACGGAGCCACTTCTTAATATTCTAACTCTTTAGGGCTTTCTTTATTTTTAAATATTGGGTTACTAGATTAACCTTCCGAGTGTTATTAGTTAGAGTAACTGCCTCCTTAAGTGATATAAGGATATTATAGACGGTATTTCCTTTAAAGGTGTAGTCGATGTAGTTATGGGATATAGTGCTAATGATATAGGTACGTAGAGACTTAAGGGCTGCTTCCTCTTTCTTATATCGCTTGTAAATACAATCGTACTATTTTCGCAAAGCTTAAAGCTCCTCCTTCTCGCCTTTATTAAGGGCTGAGAACGTAGTTTTCTGAGGATTAATAACTAATAGTAATGGCTCTGACGGTGCTCTGTGTCTAGGTAGATTATCTTTCTTAATATCCGGATTAATGTACTCCCATATATTCTTACCGTCGGCTCTATACTTAATAACACCAATCTATTAGTCCTAATTGTTTGGGCCTGCTAGAATTACAGTGTGTGTCGTAATAAGGGTTTTGGATTATTAAGAGGACATTTTAAGGCCTCTACTGTTCAGTTAATAATAGGGTAATTAGGGTTTTAAATTAAAGATAATGCAGTAGATAGCCCGGGCTTATAACTGTCGGACAAATAAGTCACTAAGAAGAACTCTGTCTATTGAATGTGGCTCTAGAGCCTCTATAAATACATAAGAAAAAGGGTAGTAGACTAATTTGGTTACCGTGTTGGAGACTAAGTTGTAGACCGAGTCGTTGACCGAGTTGCTGACCGAGACAGTTATACGAGAACAGAGTGGTGAGTCATAAGGTGGTACCTGAGAGTGACCTTAACGGTCGACAAAAATGCATCCTCCTTTAGCGGAGTCGCAACTAACATTAGCTATCCAAGCCGCGATGGCAACGCGAGTCTACGGACGGACTCCGGAGATGGCTGCAACTATGAGAGTCAATACTCTCATTCTACTAACAATTTGCATAACGGAGATTCCTTAATTGCAGTCATTGCATGCCACCCAGGACCTGCAAACGAAACACCCTTTCTGGTCCAAGGAGCGGGAGCAATCCCTCGAAACGAGCCCAGACGGATTCACGATCTACTTCGACATATCCTCGCAAGCATGCGCTTGTTGCGTGCCAGACTTGTCAAATTAAGAAGACAAAGTGTGACAACCAACGTCCATCATGCACTACTTGTATTGGGCTTGGTGTGAGGTATTCGTACTCTGGTTTAACGACTAACTATTCATAGTTCGTTATCCAAATATCTTATCTAATAGTGTAGGCGATAGGCTGATATGTCCTAGTTTTGACGGAGCCAGTCTAGCAATTCTCGAGCGCGTTAACCATGCTGTCAGCCTACTTGAGGCGCAAGCCAAGCATATGCAACAACCAACGGAAAGGCCGGCTGTTACAGGTTAGACTCCTATGTCAATAACGTCCGCTCAGAAGCTGTGTTATTCGAATCCACCATTGAGGAAGCTATTCATAAGATTGAACTCCTGGAAGTGTCTGTAAATCATCAGAGTGCAGGCCAATGCATCCTAGACTGGCCAATACTTGGGCACAGTCTTAGGAGAAAGGACCTAGATGCTGCAGTTTTTAATCCTACCATGACGAGCTACCATGACGAGCTACCATGGCGACCAATTATTAGGTAATGCAGACTCGACCGAACCACAAGAGATTTTCGATATCCAGACCGCCTTACGGAGCACTTCTCATGGGGTAGATGAAGACAATGCACCCGAGCTGGTCAAGGCGTTTTTGGCCAATGTCCACATTAAGAATCCGATCCTTGATGCTAGCGATTTGACAAAGTGGGCAAGGTTTACTGCAGAACATGGTTTTGAATGGACATCAAGGTCCTGCCTCCTTGTATGAGCCCCCCTTATGAACTGAATCAGAGAATCCCTCGAACCCCTATAGACATGAAGCATTTTATTGAATTTATGCAATTTGTAGCTTTGTATACTTCTTATTTTAGTCATACAGATTTTTTACTGACTTTCTTAGCTTATTGCCTGCGCCCTGGGAGCGCTGTCATCACCATTTCGGACCATCTCCCTGGAAGTTTATGCAGACCTGAATTTAGGGGCTACCAACAGTATTCGAGATACGCTAAACTACTCTACCGCAGAGGGTTACTATGTTTGCTGCCAGAAAAAGAATGGGACTTCTTGGCAATACTCTTACTGCGGCTCAATGCCTATTTCTGTCGGGAGTCTACTAGATGTATTCATTCCAGCCGCTCCGGGCGTGGACTTCTTTTACCCGAGCTCGTAGTGTTTTGCAAGTTTATATCATGGCAAAGTCGGACCAAACAGCTTTTCAGTTCCCTTCCATTAGAAGCCTAGAACACCGGCTATATTGGTCTTGCCTAAAATCTGTGAGGTATTATTCCTTTCACGCTACCCTAGGTTATATTTTAATTTTGAGGTTAGCGAGATCCGAGATCAACTCCCTCTTCCGCCTTCCGGGCTTGCTCGTCTAGATTATCCACTTTTCCCTACATTACCTGAAGCCAGTGCCTGTGCAGAGTCAGAGCAGGCTCAGGGATTACGCGAAAGTGCATTCCAGAAGAGTTGGTTCTATTACCTTGCTGAAATCTCAGGACGCCACATAGCCAATAGGATAGTAAACTCATTCTATCAGGTGGATCAGATCGCATAGCTATCCTCAGACTTAGACAGAATGGTGCGCATAGCTTCTGAATTAGAGTTGCAAGTGCAGCAATGGTAATAATTCTCCCACTCCCCCCCCCCCCCCAACAATTTCAAAAATGCGAGAGGCAGGGTTGAGCATATTCCAGAATCGGTGCGATGGAGAGAATCTGTAAATCAGTCAGATGAGCTTGCCTTTATGCTTGAGGGAAGAGTCTATTATCTGTATATGCTCCTCTACCGGCCATTTCTCTTCATCGCTATTCACTCAAGGGATGGGCCGATCGACCCCTTCATCCATCCCTTTGTCCAGAAGTGCTTGAAATATTGCTCCGAGCACACTTCCAGCCGAGTAAAAACTATCAAGCATCGCCATCATGGAACATGGTTTACGGCAAGGTCACTCCTTTCAGATGGATTAACAATCCTTGCGGTAGTCAAACGCATGAATATCGATGTGCCTCGCGACTGGCCTCAGCAGATACAGATCATTGTGTCTTATCTTTCTTACTAGGAAGCGGAGGCTCCAGATTTACTTAAAGCGAGGTTGGTTCTACAGCAGGTTTGGGACTTTATCGGCGGGAGTTTCAGATTGGAGGATTCCTAATCTCAGGCGAGCAGCCCCATGACATATTCTATATCAGGACTCGAGAATGTAAAGACTGAGGGGATCTTCAACCAGTTATCTACGAAGGCGGCGGCAAAAAGTAATCGGACACCGATACTTTAGCCGAAAAATACGACCCCACCAAGAAATCATCAATTCTAGCATCAAATTGACTCTGGCTTTAGTACTAATTACAGTATAAAAGGTTTCGTGCTCAAAGTTAGGTCTTAATCGTTCTTCTGCAAGCTTTAAAGCCTTCCTCTACGGCAACGTGGTGTTGCTGTTTCTTATAATTCTTCTTATTAGGTGTGCAAACCTTAAAGATCTCTATAATATCGTCAACTAATAAAACTAAAGGTCTTCCGCTCTTCTCCTTTACAGAAACTAGATCTTCGATTTTAGGAAGTGGGAGGCTAGCAGTAAGGCGCTCTTCTTTAACTGCAAGAGATCGTTTCTATATATCGGCAGCTGTTGATTTTACAAGGTTATAGAGCTTTGCTGCCTCTCTTCCAGTCTTTCCACACTTACGATACGTTAAATATTAAGCCCTCCTAATATTAGAAGTGTAAGGACCTATTCTACTAAGTATTAACTAAGTGGGGTAGTTGGTTTTAATAGTGTAGGCGCGAAAAAAGTCAAATTTTGGTGGGGTTGGGTTTTCTCGCTGAGTAGCGGTGTCCGATTACTTTTTGCCGCCGCCTTCGTAGCGCTTCCGACAACTATCCGCTTTATCCCTGCATGACTCGACACTTCCCCGTAGTTCTACCGCAGTATCGCCGGCCCCCGTGCGTGCACGAATGGAGTACCCCACTAAACTAACCCATGTTGGCCGTCATATTCCGTATACCATATAATAGGGTAGCTGCTTAATGGAAAGACCGGGTGGGCTGGGAAGCAGCTGAAAATTTCCGGGTTCAAAATCCTAATATTGTGTCAGAATCTGCAATTTTTGGTCATCTTCCCTAAGTCGACTTCGCTTCAACTACCTACCGACCATCTTGTTCACCAATCAGTCACAGTGCTTAATAAATCTTTCATTTTCATACGCGCCAATTGCCTCACAATCATGNATACCTTCGATATCGGAGGGGTTCTAGCACAGCTAACTGTAGCCGAGAAAGTCGAGCTTCTCTCAGGTATGCACAACAAATAAACCAACTACCAACCGCCACAGCCCTAATCGAAACCACTAAACAGGTACCGATTTCTGGCATACGAAGTCTATCCCACGTCTCAGCATACCCGCAATCCGCATCACTGATGGACCCAACGGAGCACGGGGGACTAGATTCTTCAATGGTGTACCTGCTGCATGTTTGCCTTGCGGTACGGCAATGGGTGCAACCTGGGATATAGATCTCATGCGAACCGCCGGAGAGTTAATGGGTGATGAAGTTAAGGCAAAAGGAGGTCACGTACTTCTTGGCCCAACAGTCAATATCCAACGTTCGCCATTAGGCGGGCGAGGCTTCGAAAGCTTCTCCGAGGATCCTACTTTATCAGGTAGCATGGCCTCCGCCATTGTCCAAGGAGTACAGTCTAAAGGTGTCGCCGCTACTGTCAAACACTATGTATGTAACGACCAGGAACATGAGCGAATGGGTGTCAATGCTATTGTCACAGAGAGAGCGTTGCGAGAGATCTATCTGAAGCCCTTTCAAATTGTACAGCGAGAAGCTATGCCGAAAGCATACATGACTGCCTACAATAAGGTCAATGGTATACATGCAAGCGAGAACAGGAAACTGATCACTGACATCTTGCGGAATGAATGGGAGTTTGATGGCGTAGTTATGAGTGACTGGTAAGCACTTTCAAACTTCAGACCATTTCGAGATTGAAATTAAGCTGAAGCGTTGCTTGCTGATGTCCAACAGGTTTGGAGTATATTCTGCTGCAAAAGCTGTAAATGCGGGTCTAGATCTTGAAATGCCAGGACCACCACGCCTCCGTGGGAATCATATCATGTATGCTCTCAACTCCAAAAAGCTTAGCATGCATGCCATCAACAATTGCGTAAGCAATGTCTTACAGCTAGTCAACCACTGCTGTAAATTAGGCGTCCCGGAAAAAGCGTCAGAAGGGACCATCAATACTCCTGAAACCGCAAGTTTGGTCAGACGGGTTGCGTCTTCTTCTATTGTCTTACTCAAGAATGAGGGTGATATCCTTCCCTTCAAGAAAGAGAAGCAGGTATGCTTCCAAAAAAGTGCGTATTGTGTCAAGATAGGGACTAACACGTACACCAGATTGCAGTCATTGGGCCCAATGCCAAATTCGCGGCATATTCAGGTGGTGGTTCAGCTAATTTACGCCCGTACTACGCTATCACGCCTTATGATGCTATAAAAAAGCAATGCAAGAACGTTGAGTACGCGCTTGGCGCAACAGCGCAGAAAAATCTACCTGAATTGGGGAAACTACTCCGAACAGCAGATAGAAGACCGGGTTATAATATGAAGTTTTACAAGGAATCTCATACGAGCACCAATCGGACACTTCTCGATGAATTGCATGTGGACAATACTTCCATATTTCTTGCGGACTGGACCCACCCGCAAGTCGAAAACAATCTTTACTACGCTGATTTAGAGGGACTCTCGCTCCTGGAGAAGATGGGATCTGGGATTTTGGGCTAGCCGTGCATGGGACCGCACAATTGTTCATTGATGGAGAGCTTGTAGTCGACAACCTTACTCATCAGCGTTCTAGAAATAGCTTCTTTGGCTCTAGAACAGTTGAGGAACGGGGCTCTATTGATCTCAAGGCAGGCAGAAGATATAACTTCTTGGTACGGTTCGGTTCCGCACCAACTTCAAATTGCAAAATGCCATCCGGCGTTGCTCCACTACCAGTGATCTTATTGGACTGGACTGGAGTGGATTTGGGGGTCAAATCCACTCCATACGCCGAGGAGGCGGTGGAGCTCCAGGACTCCAATATGACTCCAGATCAAATATATACTATAAATAGTAAGTCTTGGCAGAAGGTAAGGAAAAATTTAAGGAAAGAAGAACGTACCAAATCAACCCCAAATTACAAAGCCTCTATATAAGAAGCTTCGTGATCTTCTACCTTAATCGCCTCCTTGAAAGCAGCATATGCGCCCTTATCGTGGCTCTCACTCTCGTCATCATCTGGCTCTATAGCCACTGGCTCACCCGGCCCACCTGGCTCCCCCGGAGGTGCCTCTGCTACTGCCTCTGCTGCTGCCTCTGCTGCTGCCTTTGCGACTTCCTCCATAGCTTCCTTATACGCGGCAACTCGAGCCTTTGAAGCCTCCTTTGGTGGTACCATTTGTGTAGGCTCCTCCCTCTGTAACTCCAACATCTGTATTATTAAACGTGCCCTTACGCGGAGGCCCGTACCAATGGCGGAGGCACTCGTTGGCCTTAATAATATCTATTTACAAGCGAGAGCGACGGGTGACGTGCGTTGCTTCGTATGCTTCGGTTTCTTCGTTAAGGCGTTACATCGAATATAGTTCTTGCCCTACAGCTTAAACTTAACCACCTCCTTCGTGTCGTCGGCTTTCGAATTAATTGATTTTGGGGTAAGGGTAACGTGGAGGCGGGCGTACTAAGAGAAATCGTTCCATCGCGGAGGTAGGAAAGTCGAATACAACACCACGACAGTAAGTGTAGATGTAACAGCAGAAGCGACAGCAGCAGTGGCAGGATGGCTAGGTGTCCTAGATTCTATGGCTAATACACTACTTATTAGACAGTGAGTCAGTGGTAGAGTTAAGAGACTTGCCGATTGGCTTCTTCTTTTGCACTGACCCCTCAGCGCTCTATTCCTCCTCAGCCGCAGTTCGAATTAGGTATAGATCTGGAGCTCCAAGAGTCAAATCAACCGTAGATCCACTCCAATCCACCAACCAGAAGGCCCAATCCAAATCCATATCGAAGCCGAATCCACATTGGAGCTCCAAATAGACCCCGCTCCAAGTAGATCACTGTCCACTACATGGCGGTGGATTGAACTTTGGCGGGTCTCCAAGGATTAATCCAAAAGCCGAAATTCAGAAGGCTGTAAAGCTTGTAAAGGAAGTGGACCAAGTTGTAATTTGTGCTGGATTGAATGTAAGCACCACAGTTCAAGGCCTCTAAAATCTTCATACAGTCGCTAACTAATGGGCCCACCTTGATGCAGTCCGAATTCGAATCCGAAGGTTTTGACCGTCCAGATATGGATCTCCCTGGTCACATTAATGAGTTGATTTTTGCCGTTGTCGCCGCAAATCCAAATACCGCCGTCGTACTGCAGTCTGGCACTCCAGTTACAATGCCTTGGATCGGCGAAGTCAAGGCAGTTTTGCAGGCATGGTTCGGTGGAAATGAGTGTGGCAACGCCATAGCAGACGTTCTCCTTGGCACTAAAAATCCCTCGGGAAAGCTTTCGCTCTCTATTCCAATTCGGTGTGAAGACAATCCCGCATTTCTTACCTTCCGGTCTGAGCGCGGCCGCGCGCTATACGGCGAAGACGTGTATGTCGGCTACCGATTCTATGAGAAGGTCAAGCGAGACGTGCTATTTCCTTTTGGTCACGGTCTATCATATACAGGTTTCGAAATGAAAAACTTACGAGTGCAAAAGAACGAGGAAGCGGACAAATTATCAATCTCAGTCGACGTGAAGAACACCGGAAAGATGGATGGCGAGCAAGTTGTGCAAGTCTACATCAGCCAGGTGGCACCTTCGGTGCAAAGGCCTGTGAAGGAACTTAGAGGCTTTAAAAAGGTGATGGTTCCGGCCGGAAGTAGCGAGGGTGCGACGCTCACAGTTAGTCTGAAATATGCAACTTCTTGGTGGGACGAGGGAAGGGATATGTGGATTGCCGAGAAAGATGAATATCGCGTTTTAGTGGGTGACAGTAGTGCAAATGCACCTTTAGAGGCAACATTCGAACTGGCGAAGTCGAGTTGGTGGTTGGGTGTGTAAGGGTCTTCCTAGGTCCAAGTTCTACCAACAGCAGTTCATGTGGGCTTCCCCGCCTTCCATAGCACGATATCTTCACTCAAATTAGACGGTGGGTGTTGTGAGACCAAGCTTAACACCATCCTAGTTCACCGGACATCTAAGCTAGCTTTCATTGAGAAAGTCAATAAATGGATTGTTCTCCTGTTCCTGACATTAGTCATATAAACTTCGAAGTCGCCCAAGTTGCTCGAACCGTTCAACGCATTACTCACAAGCCTTCGGAACTCATCAAATTGAACTTCCACCTGTTCGTAACCGTCACTCCTGTAATTGGGTTTTACCCCTCCTACGATTAGTACGCAAGAGAAGGTACAGATCAACTTCACGATGACGCTGTCAGTTTCCACAGAATCAGACTCGATTCCATCGTCTGAGGATGGCGATGGAAACATTAGCCATTCCAGGTTGAAGGTCCAATTGCCATTTTCGATATTTTTTCCACCAGGTCATACACCATACCCATCCTGACTCCATGCTAAAGGCCGGTCCTTTTGACAGCGCCGATTAGGACAATATAAAGCCTCAATTCCGGTCGACACTTCGAGCTAAAGTTTACCTTTAAGAACTAGAAAATGGTATCAGAACTATTTACATCCCCTATTACCTTTCCACTATTGCATTAATACAAGATACGCCACTCAAGTAAAGGACAAGTCAATCATAAAAAATAACCATATCCTGACTTGATCTCCCAACTCCTTCTACTTTGAAATTTTGCAACTCAGTTATTTTCCCTCCTGTAACCACGTCAAACACTGCCACTGCGGTCTCTACTGTCTGATTCCCTGGGCTAAGCGCATATACAAACTTTCCACTGGGGGCTAAACCAACCATTCCCGGATTACCATTGTGCGAATTGAACACCCGGCCAAGTGCTCCAGTAGATGGTATGACCTCGACGAGACGATTAACCCCGACATCAGTTACGAAACCAGTTCCAATGACGGAAGAATATGTTGCCCAGCATGTTGCCGCCTGGTTTGCAATTTTGAGGATGTTTGCGGTAGTGCCAGTGCCAGAGGGAGAAACAGAGAGAATAGCGGCACCGAAGGAGGCATCCGTTACGAGGATGTCGGATGATCCAGGAATATTTGTGACGCCGAAAAGTACTGCGGTTCCGGCCGGAGATGATTGTGTGCCGCGCATGCTGACTTTGCCACAGGGAAACTGGAGAAAAAGCCAATAGTGTTAACGGCCGGGTTGCCTTTCACTGTGGTTAGAAGCTGAGTGCCGTCTTCATTGAAAAAAGTTTGTGAGGCTGTGTTAGTGGGGCCGACCGGTGGAGTCGTTTGTCCGATGTCAAACTCCCGTAGCCCATCCATAGGGCTAAGACCATTATAAGAGTAAGTGGAGCAGGCGACTCCTGCCTTAGCGCCGCTGTTGGCTACGCAAACCGTGTTGTGGTATGGGTGAGTGGTGACAGAGACCGGGAATTCACCCAGAGTAGAGACCGGGTTTCCAATCGGTGTGAGTTTGGTCGCGTCACCCCGGAAGATAGAGAACAGGCTTAGCGTATTGGAGCCAGGGTTTACGGTGAATAGAAACTATTGAGACAATTCTAGTTAGTATATTCGGTATGTCCTTAATGTGGCTCATAATCGAGTAGGCGAGCTTAGAGAAGACGCAAAGCACCCATTTCTGATTGAAAACTCGTGAGATGAGGTATGTTCACTACTTACATTTCCAGCAATTGTCAAAGGTGATTGAGAGAAGAGCGAATCTGGCCCTGCAGGCATATTTGTGGCGCCAAATATTCCACTCTCACCAGCTCCCCCGGTTGGTGTGATTGATCCATCGCAAAGCGTTCCGTCTGAATTAATTTTCAATGCTACTACCGCATTTTTTGCATTTTTTGGGATGAAGTAAGCGGCTTTTGCATTTCCTATATCATGATCTTTGCCGTAAGGGACAGCATTTGCTGTTAGGAGAAGTGAAAAGAGGATTGACAGCGCCTGAATTCTTTGGACCATCTGGCTAGATTCGGGGTACAAACGACAGTTGGGAGTTGTCTAGATACGTAAATAGTATGACTGTGTCTAAGGAAAAAATAGCACAGAAGCACAAGCGCACGTACAGCCGTCCAACTTATATCCAGGGACCTGATTGTGGAGGGACTAAATCCCTCATTAAGCGTACCCCAATCTGTTCAGCCATGGTTTATCCGTCATTCTAATTAGGACGGTGCTGAATACCCATGCATAATGGCTGAGGGCTAGCGGCGAGGCGCGCTGAATGGTGGACATGGTTTGGAATGACAATATGTATGTCCATACAATACGAAGGGGTTCTGGGGCTGATTTAAGCTTTCTCGTCAGCTCCAGCAGCAGAACTAACAGTGGGTAGTATCTGATAGATTTGTATCCAAGTAAACTCGAGATTGCAGCATCCTCCACCTCACTTTGGTAGCTGGAGTAGAATAGTGGAATTATCAATATGCTCAGGGCGATACTTCTTTTTTTAACCCTTGGTTTTTCACCGTTATTGGTTTCCATTTTAATGTTCAAACATATTTGAGAAAGGCGTAGGAAGTAAAAATGAAACACGACTACACATAACCGGGTACGTTAAGGCGCAGTACGAGGCTTCCGCACACGCACGTTCTCAGCCAAAGAAACTAGAAGCTGGACTTGTATTTCAGGATCTATCGTGCCCTGCTTAACTTCTGGCTAATGGAACCAAAACAGGCAAATTATATGACGGAATCACGATTCTCCACGAGTGTACGCAAAATTCCGCTTATCTGTTAAGTCTACTCAACGTTATGGCCAAATCTAATTAAGACATGCTTTGGAGTGGTTTCAGCTATGCATAAAGGCATCTGCGTATTATTTAATTTATTCAGTTTTATATAGACAAAGACGAATAGGCTTTTTCGAGAAAGTAAAGGATCTGTATGCAGTGGGCGGTTCCTGGGGTTTGCGGAACGAAGACTGTCAAGCTTTGGGGATCTCTCAGAAGTTAAAATTAAGCGAAGACTGTTCAGGCTAGTGATTATGGAATCGCTTAAATCGGCAATTTGAAGAACGGGCCAGTGCAGAGGCTGATGAAAGCAAACTAGATAACCTGCGTTTCATTTATCCCTAGCAAGAGCATCATATACCTTTTTTGCTTACGGGATAATAAGATGAACAAGTCTTACGGATCCTCCTGACACGCGTAAAAGTTGCTTCTTGGGGACAAAGTTCCTTGCAGACATTTGATGTACTTTGTGCCTGCAATATTTTGTATAAGCTATGCCTATTAGACAAAGTGCCGGGATCTTTTTTTTGCATTATGTAATGGCAATAAGCTACATGTCGGGAAGCGCTCCTTTCCAAAATTTTGCTCGTGTTTCTGTATATAAGCCATGTTGAGACAGTCTTGTTCAATTTTGTGAGTCTACTCCTAGGCAGGAAGCCTTCCGGACTCTTTTAGAAATATTAGATATATCCGACGCTAACTTTTAATGAGTTTGGGTCGGGTTCCATCCTCAGGCTTTAAAGAGCTGGGTATTGACGGAGCAAGGCTGTCTGGTCAATAAGGACATGGAGAGGTACGACAAATCAATGGAAATGTCAGTTGGCATTTACGTAATAGCTGCAACGTGTCTAGCCGCCGTTCACTGCTTTTGGGTTGGTGCAGACCTGCTACCGCATGCCAAAACCCTTTCGAGCAAGCGCTAACCATAGCTTAGCTTCCTCTGCGTGAGGTTGGGCTAGCCGTGGTGTTACTATTGGCGAGATTTTGCACCAGGCCCATTAGGCCAGTGATCTTGTTGGATTGGAGTGGAGTGGATTTGACCCCCAAATCCACTCCATACGCCAAAAAGCTGGTGGAGCTCCAGGACTCCAATGCAGCTCCAGATCAAATATATACTATAAATAGTAAGTCTTGGCATTAGGTGGGTGTTTATGTAAGGAAGGAAGATTCGATTAAGCTTATTAAATAGAGCCTAAATTGCTTAGTCTAATATAAAATCTTCCTTCTCTTCTACCCCAATTGCCTTAATATCATTGATATCCTCAAAGGCAGCGCGGGCGTCGTCGTCGCTATTATTCCCATCATCCGAATTTAGCTTAATTAGCTCACTTAGCTCCGCCGGAGTGTCCTCTGCTGCTGCCGTTGCCTTTGTAGCATCCTCTATAACCTTCTTATACGCAGCAATTCGTGCCTTCGAAGCCTCCTTTAGTGATATTAACGGTGGTAAGCTAACGCAGTAGATCTTCCAGTTGACACGATAGGAAGCTCCTGCGACTTCTTTAACTTCTTATAAAGGTAATAGTAGTAGTATGTCGCTGAGCCGTCGCTTTTCTTTCGCTGTAGATCCTCACCCTAAAGCTATATTGGTGACGTACGTTTCTTTATTAAGGCAACACAACGAATATAACTTCGGCCCTATAGCTTGAGCTTAAGTACCTCCTTTATATCGTCGGCGTTTGGATTAATCGATTTGGGAGTAAGGATAACTCTGTTAGAGTATAGAGCCGGCCAAACCGATAGATATTATTCTATTTTGGAGTAAGCTAAATATAACACTACAATGGTAAGTGTAGATGTGGATAAGTAACAGCAAAAGCGACGGCAGCAGCAGGAGAGTGAGCTGGCGTCCTAGATTCTGTGGCTAATACACTACTTACCAGACAACGAGTCAACGTTAGACCCGTTAGAGTTGCCGATTGGCTTTGTATCGTGCACTGACTCCTTAGCGCTCTATTACTCCTCAGCCTCACTCTGAATTAGGTATAGATCTGGAGCTCCAAGAGCCAAATCAACCTTAGATCCACTCCAATCCACCAATTAGAAGCCCGACTCCAAATCCACATCAAGCCCCAATCCACCTGGAGCTCCAAATAGACCCCGCTCCAACAAGATCACTGCATTAGGCCGCAAGGAATGCAGGCGCGATTGAGCAGATGAATTCCTGTCGGCCTTCAATAGTAATAGAGCGCCATCAGTCAAATTCGGAGTCACCCTTTTTCGCTAGTGCTTGTTTAGTCATTGGAATCTTTTTATAGAGATCACCGCATATTGCTAAAAAGAGAGAAGTCTTAGCCGTCGAAACTACCTAATGTTACGATAGGCAACTCATGACAGCCTGAAGCCTGATTCAATGCAGTTCCGAAAGCCGATGGAAACTGAAATGCACAAATACGCATATATTTAAAGCGTGCTCTGCATACAGAGCATAATCTTGAAAAATTGCTTTTTCTCAATGATCTGGTATCTCGAATGAAACCAATATAGAGTAACAGTAAGTTTGGAGATACTCGTTTGGAGATAATCACTGCTGAATATTACCGTAGAAAAGCTGAAAGTCGGCCGCAGTGGCCCACGATATGACGTGCGAGAGGTTGCTTTCGAGAATATTTCTCTAGCCTCTAAACCTAGTGATGATTCTTTACAATAGCTAGTTGCTAATTAGGCTCAGGTTCCCGAGATCCTCGTAGGATGAAACTAAGAGAAGTTTAGCCAAAATACGCCACATTGATGAGCAATCACCACCATAGAGGATCATCGTGGTCATTTTAAGCTTGTACAGTGCCATGAAAAGCCCTGCGTCAGCGATAATTACAAGGGGGCAACCTGTGCGGGCCACTCGCCCACCCTGCTAGCGCTGGCGTGGCTTTAGCCATATACAGCGTATTATAAATCTACAGAAGCCACCAGAAGAGCTAGAGTAGTATAAAATAACGGCAGGGGGGCCTTGTATCCTTATATTCTTGTATTCTTATATCTAAAAATACCAACTCTTGTTCGCCGGCGCGGCCACCATCCACCAATACAATACCCTCGAGACCCCCTTCGAGATCCAGGCACCCGACTCTCGTACCATAAGCGTGATATTACCTACTCCTTAAACCGCCACGCCGGCTAGTCTTATAGCAGGATTAGTAGCTCTCTTGGCCTCTCTAAATATATAATTATAACCTCTTTAAAGAATAATACCTGGACCCCTTAAAGGCAGAGGGGAAGGAAGCCGAATCTTAATACTCTAACTTAACAGCGCCTTATTGCCCGGGCTAAGCTTAATCACTCCCACCAAAAGAAGCTATTTAAAGAGATTGTATTCCTAGAGGGGGTTTCTACTTGCAAGCGATCCCTATATAAAGCATTTAAAAAAGAGGGCTACTTTCGCCGTATTGCTATAGAGAAGCCACTTATTACACCTAAATAATAAGAGGCTAGGCTAAAATGGGCCTATTCTTACCTTAAATGGACTCCTAAGATATAGGCAGTAGTAATATGGACTAATAAGGCGTCTATTTAAACCGGTGGAGGCCAGATCTTTATTACTAGATACGCTAAGGAGAAGTATAATATTAATTATTATATCCCTAAATTTAGGGGCTACTTAAGCTGGATAATTTATAGTAGCATCTCCTATGGGAATAAGGGGCCTTTGGTTATTTTTAAAAAGGACTAGTTAATTAAGCTTAGGTATAAGAAGAAGACAATAAATGGCGACGTCGTACGTATATATGCCCTAATATTAAGGCTTTTGCATGGGAGTTATGGCAAACACTACGATACCAGCCTATTCTTATAGAGGATAATACCTTAATTTACTTAGCAAAAGCAACCCGCCTAGCCTAGGAATAGAATAGTATAGTTATAATAGAATGGCCAGTAAATTCTCCAGGTTTAAACCTGATTAAAAATATTTAGAGGTTATTAAAGGGGAGAATATAACGTAGATTTCCTATAATAAAAAAGGAGGTTAGGAGGTATGTAGAGGAAGAATGGGAGAAGCTTGAACCTAAAGACTTTGAAAGTATACAGGCAATATGAGGGAGCGCTGCTTGGCTGTAATTGCTGCAGATGGCGGCCTAACGAAATATTAGTTACTGAATAAGCACTGTTTTCATGTGGCGATGTGGTGATTGTAAGCACTAACAGGAAGCGCTTGCAGGGTGGGTGAGTGGCCCGCACAGGTTACGGGCTTACAGCTCGGCGTGGTCCGAAAAAAGCTTGGCGTGGTCTAAAAGTTTAACGTGGTCCGAACTTCAAATTTAACCTCGGACCACGCTTAGCTTCGGACCACACTTAGCCCCCACATATATAATGCACATGCAATTTAAATAAAATAGAAAATACAAAGTTGTTCGTCCATAAATCGTAAATATTATAGTATGCGATTGTTACATATGCTGTGCATATGCCTCAATGTGGCCAAATGAGGTAATAGTAGTTAGTTATTAAAATATGGCCTATATATACGCGTAGCATATCCACAATAACAGTCGCACTATAACTTCTTCTCTATAACATTACAGCGTATGCCATAAGTATATATAGTGTAACGTAGGTATAGGCCTTACATATGCTAATAGAAAGACTAGGGCAAACTTTTAAAAATATATTTAACGATCGCATACGCCGCGTATACGCTTACTATGAGCAATCTAAGAATTGCGGATTTTAATAACCCGTAGGTGGCCTTTACTGCCAACCCGTCTCCCTTTGGCTATTACTATAGTAAGTATATACTCCGCATATATGTATATACACTTATAAAGCCTTATAGGCCTAATTCCGAATTTAAATCCTAGTTAGGTAACACCTGGTAAGTTATATAGTTGCATATGCACGGTATATGCTTATAATAACTATAGCGCGCGCCACAGCAGCTTTTACTAGTGGAAGATGTAAGTATATATAGAATTGCATATCTAGTGTATATGCTAACTGTATATAGCCCCGGCTGTCTCGGTTTAAGATAACGCGAGTATATATAGCTTTATATACTGCGCAGGCATATACTAAGCGTATACTAAACCCGCCTAATGCCGCCTTTATGCTCTCCTTAGTGAACACTATAGTGTATATTACTTATCTATACCCTATGCGTAGTATATGCTGAGCCAAAGTATAGGTACGATATTGTAGTTAACGGCATGCAGATATGCGGCTATGTCTTTACCGCTTAACTAAGTGTACGTTTTATATATACGCAGTATCTGCGGCTCTACTAATATAGCTATAATATCGCTGGCATGTCCGTAATAAGCACAGCGGTGCTTATATATACTACTATATTAATATAGTAGCCTAGCATATACTTACTATATATAGTAACTAACCCAACTATAAATAACACGCCGGTTAGAGAGCTAATTATAGGTAAAAAGTATATACTATATATATATAGCGTATATGCGAGGCTAATATATTATAGCGCCCTAAAACTGTTTGTTCTCTTTAATACTTAGCAAAACGCTAAATACCTACATAAGCCTAGGTATATCTATGCCTATATATTGTATATATATCACTAATAGTATATATAGTCGTGGCCCTTTAGGGTCTAAGATCTTGGAGTATACAGATACCTACACACTCTTTACGTATACTTACTCTGTACTATATATATACTAAGCCTAAGCTAATTAAATACAGTGCCTAGGACTAGGGGTTTGCTACCTAATTCGGCAGGCAATCCTATCGCGAGGTAAGAGCACTAATATCGCTTCTGTATATGCGCACCATACCCTAATATATATATCTATCTATCTATATACTTATTCCCCCTAAGTTTAATTTTAAACGTAAAGGTACTTATAGGCCTAAGGGTAGCGTATATAAGGAATAAGCACGGCTACTACTAGGGCTACTGCCCGATTCTAAAACTAACGCTTAACTCTATATTTAGGAGACTGGGAAAGTTAAATTTGGCGTATCCCCTATATATATATTACCAAAACCACTACTTAGTTATATTGCTAGCTTATCCGCGTATATACTATGTATATATAAACCCCTAATATCTTCTACTAACCATAGGTTAACACGTGCTTATACTAGGCGTATGCTAACTTAAGGGAAACAGCGTATTAGCCCTACTACTCCCTCCACCGGCTTAAAGCGCAAGGTTAGTATTTTATTTGTATATATTTAGCATACGCTAACTATATACGCAGCGCGGCCCGACCCCCCTAGGCAACCGTAAGGAATCCCCCTCACCGTCCGCACGCCGCTAAAGTAGTAGGTTTACTTTGTATATACCCTATATATATATTACTAATATTAAGTATAGGGGGCAGAAAACTAACTGGCTGCCGCTACGGTAGTAGTGAGAGCTCTAGTAAGTTCAGTTTATTCTACTACGTATATTATACTTATGCTCTATATAAGCTTCTTCTACTATAGATAAAGCCCGTTGCTTGTTCTGCCTTACTAGTTAAGTCCTAGCATATGCTAGGCCTGTACACTATATATATAGTATGCAGTATATATTATCGGAGTTTCGGTAGAGTTTATTAGGCGGTTAGGCTAGGTATATGCCTAATATAGGGCGCGGGGGCTATAGGCCTATATTAATTAATTCTTTATTTATAGTAATAGAACTCTATAACACTTACTCTCCATATACTATATATATATACGTCCTATATACTAATACTATACTCCTACGCCTACTTCTTAAGCTCTACTAGTTCCTTTGCTTTATTATATATATCTTTAGCCTATTTTAATTTACTAATTCATCTCTTTATATTTTATACACGTAGTATATATACCTCCTTTTCTATCTCCTCTGTAGATAGGTTAGACTTATACCTCTTACCCGCAGTTTAAGGCGTTTAACTTCAAGATAGTAGAGGCGGCATCTATACTATATATGCTGTGGATATACGCAATGTATCCGATACTAATACCATATTATTATCTACTATACTTATCTATAATATAGTCTGCCCACTAAATATAGTAGATAATTCTATACTAGGTATATGCTATAGATTTGGCTTAGGGGTATTAAATGGGTTTTAAGGATTTTAAGGAAGATTTAGTCTAGGATTTCTAGCTTGTCGCTTAGCTGCTTTCCGCTATTTCTAGGCTACTTAAGCTTAGCATCTACTCTGTATCTGCAGCATATATATATACATTATTTCTATAGCTATACTACTATCCGCTTTAAGTTACAATAATTTTTCTATATATTATTTATTCCCGTCTCTTTATATAGCTCTTATAGATTAAACATCTCTTATATATCATCAGGAAATTTTTTTTTGGGCACGTTGTCGCAAGCGAAAATCGGGGTCTGCAAAACCTGCGTAAGTCGCGATTTTAGCGATTTGCGGCAACTTGCGGCGATTTGCTACAAATACATAGGCTACCCATGTAAATCGCCGCAAATTGCGACTTAAGTAGACCCTAATTTTCGGCTGCAATAAAAACGCAACAAAAATACTATAAAGCTCTACACGAAGCTCTACACAAAGCTCTGCACGTCAAGAATATGTCCCCCATGGACAGCCCCATAGTCGACTGCAACCAGCCGCCTTTCAAATTGACACCAGGCGGCTAAACCACAAGCACGCTTCACTCCGCGCCAGGCTCACTCCGCGACCGTTTAATACCAGTCAGCCATGAAGTTGAAGTGGGTAATGTCTTGCGACGTAGACCATCGAGATGTAGATTGAATTCAGCTGTGATAAGTTTTGAATTTTATAAGCGTCTCAATAAATACGAATGCATATGTAAGTGCTCTGCAAATATATGTACTCTATAATAATAACCAATAAAGTCAATCGGATGTCGTATGTCGATCGTCAAGTATTCATCATCACAACAATAAAAAACAATGTCCCGACAGCAAATAAATAAGAGGGTGTGATCATGAAAAATTATTATCCTCTTAATATGAATGGTTGATTTCGTTGCTACTCATATCATTTCACCAATTTGCCGGAATGATCAATCATAGGTGTGATATATGATGAAGTAATATAGATATATTAACAACAACACCAGTTTATGGGGTCTAAGCGTAGAGATTGTATTTATATTTCGCTACACAGATTTCTATTATATCTAAATTACAATCTACTCTCATAATTTCTATATCCTACCTATTCCCCTATATCTACCATTCACCAGACTCTATCATATAATTAATAAGCCACGAAGATAAAAATCCTACCCAAGAACAATTCCATAATTGAGATATAAAAGAGAAAAACCAACCCAAAACGAGTATAATTAACATACACCCAGATAAGTATCCGATATATCATAACCCACCAACATCTATAGTTCGTAGTCGACATCTCCTGACTAATACTAGTGAATAATCGAGGATATACACTAACTGTAATTTAATAATCCATATCTCCCGTATCTGATATAAATACTATAACGCGTCTATATAAAGGCATTATCTTTGCTTCGACTTCAACGTCCCAGTGAAATCGATCTATTCGTTGTCGGCAAAAGATAGTAAGATATTCCAGTCTATTTCTTATCATGAAACTCAATAATTCGATCATAATAAATAATATTCTTCAAGTTAGTAGATAAGATCCTATACACAGGAACATAAATAGGAGAATATCCCAATAAATCTAAGATAAGATAATATTTGACCATCTAGGATATACTAATGTAAAAAGTTGATATCACAGAACAGAATCTATTTTGGTATAAATACTCTAATATATATACTTTATCATAAAGGTAATTCCGCAAATTTATATCGCACAGTAATCTGTCGACGATTCGTGTCGGATATTCCTATAGAAAGCTTATATGATCAAACAACACCAAAAAAAAACAAACACAAAACCACGAATAATATAATACTAACAAATCCATGAAATATTTTTATTGCCATGGTAGACTTTACAGCAATCGTCCAGCACGTGTCGATATACAATACATCTCTAATCAAATTTATTCGAATATAGTATTCATATACTTCTTCATTACGCATATAATACACATACAATATTCCATTAATCAGAATATTATATATACGAAATATGGTAAAACTACGTCAAGATATTAAATCCACTCCGCCATCAACTAATAAGATCCGGAAGATCCTGATATTCTTGCAAATTACTAAATAAATAAAACAATTATTTTCTGTTGATTGTTTACAAAAATCATAATCTCATGCGCTATCAGTCGCATTACGCGTGTTAATTTTTTATCACCGCACTATAATATCACAAGTTTAATTCCACTTTAGCCATAAGACTAGTCATCATCTAGAATTATGGTATCCCTCGAATAAAGGTGCGAAGAAATTATACATTATTGGCAAACGCCGCGTTACCTCCATCTACATAAATAGGAAATAAGAGATGATATCTAAACACATAATATACTATAAAATTACTTGATTTTAGATTACTTCTTTATAGAATAATAATTGTAAATTCGTAAATTTACACATTTTATAAATATCATAAATCTAATTATACATTGCCGGCATACATATGATAATTCGGAAAAGAATATATCCAAACAACAATTGGGTGGATGCTTGACGCAATTACCGTCTCTCTATACTTCCGCTTATATAATCACGTACTCGACTCTACGATAACAGGATAATTATAACACGGTACCCTACCGGATAATACAACGGAATAATGCCGCCTTACGAATATAATACCCAAATCCCAAAGTAAGGCCTAGGTAGGATACTGGCCCATACTCATCTTCCGCATATTCCTTGGTAATCGTGATTCATGCATCAATTTCGTTATTCACCGTCTATACTTACAGGACTATCGGCAAATGATATAATCCACCTCACCAACAGGAGCGCATAAAATATATACAGAACTAAATAATTACCGGTTCAATAAACTCAGATTTATTTTACTAGAATAATATCATATCCAGCTAAAAATAAGCGCATAAATAAAATTTCTTAATATGCACAAATTATAATACTTTCCCTATCCTAAATCATACTGTAAAAGTGCATATCATCACCTCTCAACCTCCACCCCAAAGAAAAATTTACTCAATCTACCTAACTTTACTGATGAAAATAAATTTTACTTAACCAGTATATAACAGATCTCCAACCTGCCGTATATTAATACCCAATTTCTCATCATATATCCACATACTATATGGAATACATATCAAAATGGATAATTAGGATTCGTTTCGTGCCCTCTACTAGACCAGTTAAAGAGTAATATGATTATAATCATTCTCTAACTCATCGAGACTCGTTATCTAAAATCGTTAATATTGAAAATTCTCTAATTCATAAAAGGAATAGGTCAACACTCTCACAACATATAAATCGCAGGATTCAGCGTCTTCCAGTCCGATCTGTGAAATTATAAATATACTCTTACTGGCCAAAAAAATAATAAATTATTAAGCGCGATATGGCCATGTAAGCGTTACTAATAAAGAGAGATGATGTGGTACCTATATCATAGTTCTTAAACACATTCAATATGCATGTAGCGAGCATATAATGACAATTCATATAAATGTCCGCACCGTTAATAAATACTTGTCCATTATTCCAACACAATAACATTATATTGGAAAGATTGGATAACTTTAGTCAGCAATAATATTATAATACTCATGCACAAAATTACCCCCTCTAAATCTCGCGATCATACACATTCAAAATCACATCTACTGCAACACGGATTAATCAAGATTATCGTTAATATATGTAATAATGCCTTTAGATCATGAAAAATAACAACGATACTCCACACTAATATATCTATTATATAATTATTATTCGGATTCATCAAATGCATAATAACTCTTAATAAATACTAAAAGCAGAATTCGGGCGATTAAAAATGTAGATCCTGCAATAAGCTATATCTTCAGAATGTGATTTCCTACGAAGATCTAATTCAGCTATCATAATATTTAATATCCCAAATCCAAATCATATAAAATACACCGTTAGATTAACGGATCATAATTATTCGATATATATACAAATCTAACGGCCCCATAACATTACAAACAAAAAAAAAGACGATTCTTATCATCGACGTGACAATAGAGAAGGATAAGTCTCTGCCATATAAACTAATACTAATCAGTGGATATCGATTTAATCTCCAAGAAGCGCGTGCGAGGCACAGCGAAGGTCAAAGAATGATAAATTAATCAAAGCGGAGATACATAAACTGAATTTTAAGATGATTACATCGAAGGATCGGAGAGAGAATGCCCGTAACATAATTCCATGAAGAAGAGAAGATACGAGATATAATCCAGCACGCAGGTTCGTCAATGCTCGGGAATAAGAAAGCGAGATAGAGATAGATTAATACAAGGAAAGGCAGCCCAAATGCATTAATTAATTATGCACTCATGATCTGATTGGATATATGCCTAAGTTGTGTGGCTGTTCCGATTTCGCCATCTCGATCATTCGGTTCTATCACGTGATCGATCTACGACAATATTATCTCCATTCGCAATGCCGTACCATAGAAGAGCTTTGACGCGGTATCGAGAATATGCTGCTTCTTGAGAATGTATATGGCCTAGGTGTATGACCCTTCTTGTACGAATTGATTAATTGGAATGATTACTTCAATCGAACTTTCAGTTATTTCGTCTATCTTCAGGACTTCTACCTGATATAATACGGGCAATTATATATTTGGAGTATTCGTATCATAACGTTTATTTTACATGAACCTCGCTAGATCATTATCCCGCTGACACATTATGCGCTACTCCTTATATATATGAAACCTATATCTTCGATATCATTACCATCATGTGGATGTATCATAATCCCTTCAGAGATTAAATTCCTAGTTTAGTAATGAACTCTCCTCGATTAGTTCCTCAGGCGCACCGAATAGACCGGCAGACGATATTTTACTGGGTATCTCCCCTTGGCCGTAATATAATTCATTCATATCCAATACTATCGCGATTATCATCTACCACTATATTCTGAGTTCGCATTATAACTGCGTCCGAATCCATAGCGTTTTCCAAGAGACCACTATTTGATTATATCATTCTCTTATGGTCGTTATCTAAATTCGTTAAGTCCATTGGTATTTTAAGTTATTCATCCAGGAAAATATACATCGATCGCTGGGAGATTCGATTATCCGTGAGGTTGTGCATTATATCAGGTAATTTTGAGCTATTATAGATATATTCCATATTCCATTTATACTTGGATCAGAGTTCATGTACTAAGTTCTGGTTCCTTAACTTGTTGCGATATGTGCCGCAGATATGATTCATAATATTATTTGCATCCTTGATTTATTGTCCTTCAAATTCGAGGTCAATATTCTTATAGGAAGAAGGATATATTTTTCGATCGATGCAAATAGATCATAGGATATTTATTCAACGGAAGGAGAGCGTGGATTCACAAGAATCCAGGCCGTGCGAGACGGAGAATCCCCATTAGATAGTGTTAATAAGCATGTAAAGCATAAATGGATCAGGCGTAATTAATAGCCGATTTCAATATATATATAAGTTCGAGTTTGCGAATATTTATCGACATGATCTAATATCTTATAACGGGCTTGCACATATAATTATATCCTGATCATCTATCTAATTATTGAGATTCCGATGCCACATGCGTAGATTCCTTAATTCAATATATTTCAATGGATCATTGATAAAATTTTTATGAACGGAAATTTCTTGTTCCCCTAAAGATATATAGCCATCAGACCAGAGGATCATATCCAATAATCTGAGACAGTAATCGGATCTAGCTATCGATTATCGTATACTCGAAAATAATGAAGATTTTGAGAAGTATCAAAATGTATGCAGGCAATTTCAATATCTCCAAATAGCGACATCTTAATCATTTATCGATATCGTTCCGTATTCAGGATATTTTGAACGTAATTATCTCGAATTAATCTGATGCTATCTAAAGACGCTTTGAAATGTATCGGATTTTGCATTCAAAAAAGGCTATCCAGAATATCAAATCCAGAATTGAGCAAGTTAAATATAGTATATACCTGCATTAATACATATTTTGAAGGGTTAACAAAAAAATATTAGAAATTATTCATTTTATTAAATTATCGCGGTGGCAGTCATATCTGCAGAGCATTTGGAATATATGCGGCGTATCCTAGCTTTTGATATCAGGAAAGACTTGCCGAAATATGTACAACCACGAGAGGTATTATGTGATATACTTTACTCCTTCAACGGGTTTGATGCGCTTTGAAGATGGGATTATCATTAACTCGAGAGATCCATATCGGTACACCCGACACGAACAATTCGCCACGAATAGGAGTCATACACAAGATAGCATCGAAGAATAGATCTTAGAATAAACAGATATATAAATATATAGATCGGTATATATCAAACGGAGCAATATTTATCATTGGTTTTATGCAAAATTCTTCTGACGGACTTAATATATGACAATCTTCTTCTAAACCGAACCGGACACAATCCGAGATGATCTGCAATTATAGTATTCACCAATGGCCTATAATCCCCATATAGATGAGGTTCTGAAATCATGAGCAAAATCCAAATAAATCTAGCCCAATAACACATAAGCTTTTGTAGAACATAACCCATCTTCCACATGCTCATCTCGATATAGTTACATCTTACACATTGCAAATTGCAATTATCGCCATATAAATTTAGTAACTAATTAGTATCAGGACTCTACTCAACAAACCAACAGGCTTATAAACTATGATCTCACAAATAATATAATGATTCGTAGACACGGAAAGATTAGCATATTTAGAAGCACATGTACGGTCGTCCCAATCTCTATAGCACAATATCAATACACGGATCGTATCACGCATTCGCCAATATCACATATCAACCCCACAATCTCTAATGGGATAATAATCATTCACAATCTGGGTAATGACCATATTTAACCTCGCTCTATGGACAATTATTAAACCGAATAATCCAAGACGGATCATATACAATAAATTATATTATCCACTCTTTACGCGACAAGCATATCGAAATATCGTCTCCATTCTATCAAATACTATCCTCGTCTATCATCCCATCAGACCTTCTACATATTCCTAGTTTTGAATAATCGCACCCATATCAAGCTCGTTAACCAGTATATCGTAAGTTCGATCGCTCCAAATCTCAAAATCGACCAGCAACAAGTCTATCTCATATAGTCGTACTTTTTATCTATCTCTATATACGACCACGCATATATCCCTTTTACGATTCTCCAAGGCGATAAATTCCACTCCCCCGATATATAGTATCTACTCGTCTAAGACCCTCTAATTCATTTTGAATACACATGAAATTCTGTTATTTGATAATGATAAGATCTATTTAATCACGATGCAACACAATCGCACATTATCGAACAATATTCCACCTATATGCACTCGCGAGATAATATCATCACCAAACGATACTATCCACCAGCATTCTATGAAACTATATATCAATATCGACATCTTGAAGGATAGTGCATGCTCACTTTAAAAAAAAAGCCGCGACAACAACGTCAAACGCCGTTAAACGCCGTTTGACATGCAAGCGCCGCGTCAGCATATATACAGAACACGCCAAACGAGTAAAATGCCGTTTGACGTGTCTCGGACGCCTAAAAACGTCGTTGACGGTCGATTGACATATCTCGGACGCGTAAAATGTCATTGAACGTCGTTTGCGCGTCTCGGAAATTATATACCAAAACATTGAAGAATCATATATAAATTAATAAAAATATTGTCAATAAACATTGTAAAATATAGTTGATCTATATACATGCTATTTCAATATAAACATCTCGCACAATATATGTCATATAATCGAATATGATGATCTATAGTACACCGACTTTATTATCATTTTATACCACAACACCAAAATACCTTTTTCAATCCAGGGAATATCACCACCCGTATATGCGTACAGACTTAATCATTTCACACATGAAAATTCTGTTATAAATGATCAGTACAGCATGAATGACATCATGAAATCATACATATCGAGATATATACCACCGATATATAAGATTATGAAATATATTTGAATTTGAGATAGTCGCTCAAAAAAAACCCGAGCACAACGTCAAACGCCGTTAAACGCCGTTGACATGCCAGCGCCGTCAGCATTAATCAGAACACGCCAACGCGTAAAATGCCGTTTGACGTGTCTCGGACGCATAAAACGTCGTTGAACGCGTTGACGTGTCTCGGACGCGTAAAATGTCATTGACGTCTGCGCGCTCGGATATATAAAATGCAAAACATAAAATATATAAAATATATAAAACGTAAATGTGTAAAATATGTAAAATATAAAACGTATAAAAATAAGATATATATATATTTTACATCTCGATAAATAATTCATTAATTCTATTCCCCCTATGGGAAATGTTTCCGAGGTTTAGTAATTAACCGCCATAAGGATTGCTAGACGACCGACATATGGCTAAAGGATTGATCCGGATCACGGACGGACGGACCGACGGACGGACGGACGGACGGACGGACGACGGACGGATGGACAGACAGACAGACAGACAGACAGACATGGACGGATACGGATGGACGGATACGGATGACAGATACGGATGATAGACACGGATGGACAGACACGGAGACAGACACGGATGGACAGACATGGATGGATAGACCGATGGACAGATATGGATGGCAGACACGGATGGCAGACACGGATAGACACGATGACAGATACGATGGACAGACATTAAACCCCTTTCCAGCCGGGCTAGCTTCCGAGGCGGACTAAACTAACTAGCTAATTAGCATAATTAAGCTTAGCAAGAGATGCCGGCAAGCGACCCGACATATAAGCTTGCCACCAGCAGACCAAGACCGCTGCCAGCTGCCAGCAGACCAAGACCGCTGCAGGAGTCGACCGACGGCAAGACCAACGAGGGATCCATCCCTCCTACATTCCTCCTTCCTATTTTTTATTCCACCGATGGATCCATATTTAATCTATCCCCATGTGAACCGTCTCCGTGCACATCTCCGATGTAGCCCTTATATCGCCCCTGGGCTACGTCTCGAAGCACATCTCGGAGGCATACAGCGCGTTTCGGAGCACGTCTCGGAGACATGCATCTCGAAGCACATCTCGAAGCACGTCTCGAAGCACATCTCGGAGGCATACATCTCGAAGCGCGTTTCGGAGCACGTCTCGGAGACATGCATCTCGAAGCACATCTCGGAACACATCTCGAAGCACGTCTCGAACAGCCATCTCGGAATACGTCTCGGAACACGTTTCGAAGCACATCTCGAAGCACTCTCGGGAGCGCGTTTCGAAGCACGTCTCGAAACACATCTCGAAGCACATCTCGAAGCACGTCTCGAAGCACATCTCGAAGCACGTCTCGGAGCACATCTCGAAGCACGTCTCGGAGCACATCTCGAAGCACGTCTCGGAGCATGTCTCGGAGACATGCGGTCTCGAAAGCATATCTCGGAGCCAATCTCGGAGCACGTTTCGAAACACGTCTCGAAGCACATCTCGAAGCACGTCTCGAAGCACATCTCGAAGCACATCTCGAAGCACATCTCGAGCACGTCTCGGAGCACATCTCGAAGCACGTCTCGGAGCATGTCTCGGAGATATGCGTCTCGAAGCATATCTCGAGGCACGTCTCGAAGCACGTCTCGAAGCACATCTCGGAGTACGTCTCGGAACACGTTTCGAAGCACATCTCGAAGCACATCTCGGAGCGCGTTTCGAAGCACGTCTCGAAACACATCTCGAAGCACATCTCGAAGCACATCTCGAAATACGTTTCGAAGCACGTCGAAGCACATCTCGAAGCACGTCTCGGAGCACATCTCGAAGCACATCTCGAAATACGTCTCGAAGCACATCTCGAAGCATATCTCGAAGCACATCTCGAAGCACATCTCGAAGCACATCTCGAAGCACATCTCGAAGCACATCTCGAAGCACATCTCGAAACACATCTCGGAGCACATCTCGAAGCACGTTTCGAAGCACATCTCGAAGCACGTTTCGAAGCACATCTCGAAACACGTCTCGGAGCACATCTCGAAGCACGTTTCGAAGCACATCTCGAAGCACGTCTCGGAGCACATCTCGAAGCACGTCTCGGAGCATGTCTCGGAGATATGCGTCTCGAAGCATATCTCGAAGCACGTCTCGAAGCACGTCTCGAAGCACATCTCGAAACACGTCTCGGAGCACGTCTCGAAGCACGTCTCGAAGCACGTCTCGAAGCACATCTCGAAACACGTCTCGGAGCACGTCTCGAGCACGTCTCGAAGCACATCTCGAAACACGTCTCGAAG